>NC_055669.1:26351677-26524177 GCF_017976325.1 Chelmon rostratus
TTATGGTCCAGCAGGGTGGAGGAGTGAGTCTTCAGCTCACCAGACACGAGAAACAACAAGCTAGAAAACAGACAAGCAGCAAGCGAACACAAGGTCACATTACACATTAAAAACAGTGTCTGTCCATTAAATCTCGTCAGTCACGTTGTAGAGTGCAGAATATTGACGGCACTTGAGATGAAGGACCTCTTAAATAGTTTTTTAATTGCAGGGGGGCACTATAGCGCCTCCTGGATGGGAGCTAAAAGCCAGGGTCCAACCCGCCTTCTTCCTGAGCCGGACCTGATCACCCAGCGTCAGTGTTGCTCTTGTGGCTCAAAGGGGGCAAATCCCTGCAACAGGTTCAGGCTCAGGAGGAAAGACTGAATCCAGAAGAGCGAAGGCTGTTCGAGCAGCACGTTAATGAACGTGGTGTCACAATCCCATGTCACGCTGTCACATATGGAGGCAGAAGCAGCTCTCTGCCTGGTGGGAGACCCTTCCTCTCGAGGGAGGAAGCCCGGGGGTTCATCTGGACCACTGAGACTCTCCTCGCCATCTGCCACCGGACTGGATTGCCGCTGCTGTCTGGTGTTTTCCAACAACACCCGTCTTCTCCGTCCACAACACCCTCTACCTGCTGCAACTCACATCCAGCTGAAGACTCTGGTGCTGGTCTGCAGGGCGCTGAGGCGAACTGCCTACGAACTCCTCCTCTGCCGCCGGACGACCGGCCGCTAAATCAAGCAGAGGAAGCGGTCAGACTCAGTTCTGGTCCCACGGTGGTGGAATGAACTCCTCACTGAAGTCACTTCACATCTTCTGTCACAGCCGTGCCAGCGTTGACTAATGTCTCATTTCTGGAAGAAACACACAGAACAGCACTGAACACATGCTCTTAATCCCAATCTAGACTTTAGACTGGAAGGAGTCTTAACTTTCCCGTCTGCCTACAAGGTGTGTGCAGGTAACAGAACTGTGTGCACGTCCACTGTCTGTCTGTCTTTGAGGAATTCTTACATTCGGCCCTTTAGTTGTTTGATGCTTGCACTTTGTTCTTAAAGATTAAATAAAGAAATAAGTACTGACGCCTTCCACATCCGAGGGACAGCGAGTCCATGTGATGCCACTTCATCATCTGCCACGACATCTATCAGCACGTCCGTGTCAGCACACCTGCAGGATAAACAGAATCCTGTACGCATTGTTAGGGTGTCCACACACTTTGGGCCATCTAACGTATTCATGCATAATTTGTGCTTTGACTGTCGTTAATCTGACTTCCTCTTAAATGTGTGTGACATTTAAGACTTTTATTGTGACGACTGCAACCAGAACTCTGTTATAGACAGAAAAGTCTGTGGTTTGTGTCAGTCCATCCATCTCTCTGGTCAGAATCAGAGCTTTAGATCGCCTGGAAAACCCAAACTGGGCCTGATGCCCCCCTTTACTCTGAACATGATGCACTGACCTTTACACTGATCTGCTGTCGCTCAGACGAATCCTGTAGTTTTTGAGGAACACGACTTGTCTTTGTCTCCTCTCTCTGATTCATGTTTTTGTCTCTCAGTGTTTTACAGAAGTCATAAAAACTATTAAAGAGGTCATATTATGCTCATTTTCAGGTTTATGCTTTTATTTTAGGTTTCTACTAGAAGAGGTACCAATGCTCTAATGTAAAAAAAACACACATTAGTCTTCTCATATTGTCCATTGCTGCAACACAACTTTTCTCTCTTTAAAGGACTCTGTGTCAGCTCCGGTCCTCCTAAAGAACGCCCTCCTGAATAGCCGAACGACTGACAACGTGTCTCAGGCCGTTCAGGAGCTGCGTTTCCTGTCCTTGTCCCTCGTTCTGTCAGAGACAATGACTGCCTCACACATGGACTCTGGGCTTTTCAACTCTGCAGACGATCACATGCACAAAAAATAAAATAGCATGAAGGAAAAGGGAGAACGTGTTTTATGGCCTCTTTAAGACAAGATAGAAAGCAACCACGGGGACAGTAAAAGTATATCTTATCTTATCTTATCTTATCAACCAGAGGGCTAATTAAAACTGTATAGAAACAGGGTTTAAAAACAGTAGAAGTGTGAGACGATTCAGTCATTACATTATAATTACACTTATTTGCACTAATTAGGTATTTTATAAGATAATTCTTATGTAATCTCATGTACATTATGTTTAGATTTATTTTTATTTTAGCATTTTAAGCCACATTTAACCAAAACACCCGAATCCCATCACAGATTTCCTTGTTGGTGCAACACACCCTAAAAGTGCCAAAAATGCTCATGTTGTTTTCATCAGTTTTTAAATGGTCAAACACCAAAATATGAATAAACTTGAGCGCCGCCGTGTCACTGTTACACATGACAGCACGCGTCCTCTCAGATCAAAAATGTCCAATAAGTTCTCTTTATGCGACCCAAAGTCCCAATAAACTACACTCTGAGGTCTACACCAAGTACCAGTGTTTACAGAGCAGCTAATACTCAAATAGATTAATGACGCTGACCAATCAGGAGCCAGCTGAATGTCTGCTCACTCAGGTGTGCTCTGACACTGGAGGACCAAACGCTGCCCAGCATGCACAGATTAGCCCGTTAAGGGGCCCTGGAACAAAAATCTGTTGTTTGACCCCACTTATAACTAAAATAACTTCGCTCTGAAGGCTGTGCATCAACACAGGACCCCTCTCCAAGCCAGGGCCGTAAGATTAAGTAGCGATCCAGGACCTGTCGTAGCTGATATTCTACTTCAATGGTGCAAATTCCTAAACATATACGCAGTTAATCAAATTATGCACAACCAGTTGACACACAGTGAACCTGGGGCTTTGGGGGGGCCCGCTGGGTCTGGGGCCCCAGTGAAATTGACTGCCCTGCCCGGCTGGTAATCCAGACCCGCCGGCCAGCGCTGACCCGTACAAGGTTGATAGATTTGTGTTGGTACCCAAAATTGAACTGATTTACTGACTGATTGAATTAAAGAAAGGAGATTTTTTGTTGAGGCAGACAAGAAACATGAAATACACACTAAGGTCCCGGACAGGAACTGAACCGCCGACCGCACCCCGACCCTGATTCTGGTGCACCAGCCACCATCCAGGAGCAGATTCAGACCACCGTTGGGCCATTTCTTGCCCTTTTGTTCTGCAGGAACATAGCAGCCTGTACCCCGAAGCTTCTCTTAACCTGAACTTGAAGACTTTTGCGAGACTCTGGTACAAAGTTCTTCATCACAAACCAGAACATGGCAGATTACATCCTTATGGACTTTCTTTCATCTTTATTCTGAGTCCAGGTCTCTGCTGGTGCCACCACAAGCCGACGTATAGCCCGAAGTGTGACCACGCAAGTCATCTTGTAGTTCTTTGGTTTGCTGCACTGTGAGCACTCTGTCTGTCTGTTGTTTCTGCTCGATGCTGTGTTTCTTGTAGTTGTTCATCATGTGTTACGATTGACAGACCAGACCTGGATTTAGCATCACCCCCTGATCAGAGCCCACATTTTGTTCCAGGAATGTGTCCTGAAAGTGCAGCAGAAACAAACCCAGGACAGCAGATGCCAGCAACATGTTTTATTCCTGTTCTGCACTGGAACAGGGCTACTTGGCTCCCTGGGTATGACACGAGTCGTCAGTTCACTTCAACTGGAAGCCAGAATCCAATTTTGATTCAAACCAAAAAAAAAACAAAAAACATCCATTAACTATAATAAAAATCTGCGCTGCCATTCACAACGTTCACAATCAGGTGTGAGGAGCTGTTTCATGTGTCCTGTGTTTGCATTGTGCTGCTCACAGTCACACAATTTAATCTGTGCTCCCGCAATTTAAAATGAACCAGCGTGGATGTAGCACACACTCAAAACAAGGTGAGCAGCACAGTTTGGTTCTGCTGAAGGATCACTTACTCCGGGTTCGGCTCTCTCTGATACCTGGTTAAATATTTTATAATGCAGCTTAATGAAACATGAAGAGGTCGGCTTTTCCAAGCAATTACACATAATGAATGTGGCTCTCAGAGATCATGGCGGTAAAAGGCGCTTTTCCTCGGCTGAAATGGGAAGGGTAACATGTGAAAGACTGAACTGAAACTCTATACACTGATGCTACACACACACACACATACGCAGGCAGTCCATAGTCCCTATTCCGGATCCGCAGTTTACCGCGCGCCGCAGGAGCCCGGTTTGAATTGACGGGCGTCCGCGACAGCCAATCAGCGCCCGTCGAGTGCCAAAGCCGTGTTTATTCCACTTAGCCGACCAATCGGAGTCGCCCTCAGCGGCCGAGTGCGTCATCAGAGTAGAATGCGAATGTGGGCTGCCTGTTACCGGACCACACTCTGCTCCCATCCCCCATCCCGAGCCAGCAATGGCGGCTGCTTTTTTGCCGCTTTGTCCTTCTCATGTTCAGCTTGTAAAAGCCATGTGTACTAAACTCGGTAAGGAAAAATACGTGTTTGCCCTTGTGTTTCATAAGAATGCGTGTCAGTTCATGAGCACATTATAATTATATTTCGCACTTGTCTCATCGCATGTCTGTTATGTCGCACTGCTTTTTTTCCCTCCTCCACGAGGACGGAGCGTTTCTCGTGGGCTCTAACAATGGAGGTGGAGGAAATGAGGCCACCAGCACTGAACTGCACCCGCTCACTGAGCAGCCTGCACACACTCCACCACAGTGTCACAGTGTTTGCTGGATATTCTGTTCGATGAAAAGTGTGTGTTTATTCGTGCATCGACCTTGGCGCACGATTTTATGGGATGTTATGTAAAAAAAAAAAAAAAAAAAACCCTCAAGAGCGTCAAGTGCGCACATCCACAGATGAGTGAGGGACTTTCAAACATGGGCGTCGGGGAGGGGAGGGGCGAGCGGCCGACGATCAGGAGCTCTGCTGAGACATGGCGGCGGTGTTACACATTTACATTCTTTACGCCTTTTGTGTGATTGAGTGTGTTCATAAGGCGGGTGGCGAGCTGACACGGACTCGGTGAAGAACTTTAATCCTCAAACACCGTCCGAGGCGTCGACATTTCGCCTCTTTTCCCCTTAACACTCGCCTCTGTTCCCTTGTTCCGTCGGTGGGCGGGAGAAAAGCTCTGGAGCCGCCGCTTGACTCGACCAGATGAACATCAATCAAATTGTGACACTACGTCAACCGAAGCGCTGCCTGTTCGATATATTTAGTGCGTACTTCGGTGTTAACTCGATTTTCTCGGTTTGACGGTGTCGAAACCGGCTGAGGGCTGACGGCTGAGTCCATTTTGTGGCGTTTAATCGGCCGACTTATTGTTTTTGTGGAGAAAAGACAGTTGCAGCGGCGGACAGGAGGGGGCGTGGCCTCCGGCTTTAGAAATTCTATCCATTGTTCCACTCCAACGCGCGAAGAGAACACCTCTGTGGAACCTCCAGCCAATCGGCTGCCGCCGACCTCCTCTGGGCGCCGCCCACAAGCCTATATTAAAGGCTCGGCCGTCAGCAGCATTGGCCACTGGCACAATATAATACAGATTGATCCACAAACCGAAGAGAGGGATTTACTTTATTCACCTTTCATTTCAGCCGTCCTTTATTTTATTGAACTAAAACAATGGCAGACACACAAGTTGACTCCGGCTCGGATATCTCTGCCAAGGTAAGCCGCCTCACACCTCCGCGGAGCCGCTTCTCACTAAGCCCCTCACAGGATGAAGCTTTTCCAGCTCTAACCTAGATTTTTAAAAAACCTTCCGTCGTCGCTTCGCGCTCATTCGGACTCTGCGACGCCGGAGCTTGTCGAGCAAGCCGGAGGGGTGAAAGAGGGGAAAGCCGGCGTTCGCGTCTTTTTCTCTCAACTCTGACGGCAAATATCCTCGAATTGAAGCGGGGGGTCTCGGCACCGCATCATGGAAACGGGCTGCGTTTCCAGTCCGCGTCTCATTGTCCGGAGAGTCAGAGTCTGCGCGGGTTCTTTGTTTATACAGGCGGCTCGGTTCTCCTCGCAGGAACACGCACATCAGGTCCGGAGCCGAACACTCACGACCAGCGGCCGCTCCGACACGCACCGAGCCGCTTTTTCAGCGCTTTGCCCGCCGCTCTTAGAGCTCAATCGACGCGCCTATTTGCACATTTATTCCACATCCTCCAGGCTGCTTAATGCGAATTAATTCGAAGTCAAATCCCGCGTCCAAGTGCAGAGAGAGGCTAATATCCAGGCTGTCTTATTAATAGAGCGGTAACGAGCTGCCGGGGCTGAGCAGCGGACTAAATGGGATTTTCGGGGGCTCCAGCTGGGTTTGTAGCGTGAAGTTGTTCCGTTTGAATGGAGGACAGCGAGGAGGGCAGGCGGTGCGTAATTCACACCAATGTCAACTTTCGGAGCGCTCCACTTCCACCTTTAACATTGTTGCTTGTTTTTTTTTTTTGTCTGTGGCCCCGTTTTCAAACAGCACTGGCGGGCCTGCCTGCACCGTCCGAGCCGGTTTGTTTACCGGCTGTGGAGACGGACGGGCTGTTTATTCCGCGTCCGTTCACCGGAGAGTCTGGTACCCGCCGCGAGCCGCGGCTTCCGCTTCTTCTTCAGCGCATTTGGAGCATGTTTGCAGGGCGCGTTTAGGTCTCAGGGGAAAACTTTTTCTTTCTTTTTCTGTATGCAGCCCACTTCTCCTCTGTGTCTGTGTGCGCGCGTGTGTATGTGTGTGCGTGTGTTGCCGGGCTGTGGAGGTGTGATGTGACGGTGCTGGTTTTCCCGTCTCTTTGTGACCCATCACCGTGTGGGCTTCTTTCTGTCTGTCCATCTTTATGCTTCTTTTAAATGTTTATTTCCGTCCTGTTGGACTTTGGATCAGATTGGGTAAAACTTTAATAGCCCCCGCGGGGGGAGTCGGGTCTCCGCAGCGGCAGTGGGGAAGAATAGGATCCAGCCTTGACTTGTAGTAAGAGCAGCAGCGAGCCGCGGAGCTGAATAATTATGACTGATTAAAACAAATGAACATATGGAGAAGGTGGGGAGGGGAAACCGAGGCCCGGTATTATCGGTGATAATCCGGGGTGCCTGTTCAGCCACTATTTATAGTTGTGGAGCATTTTTACGCACAAGCGCCTTTTTACGCACAGTCGGTGAGTGAGTGAGCGGAGCCTCCGAGCTCATCTGAACCTCATTTGTCTCCTGCCAAGGAGCCGCCGATGCTGCTAAACAGCTTAATGGATTTTAACCAATAAGATTATGTAAAGCAATTAATCAATAACAGTGTATGTGTTGGATGTGTGTGGCGTGCGTGCAGCGGGGATAATACGGTTGTGAACGGACGATGTCGGCAAAACGAGGAAACCGAGCGCTATTAATAGGCTCGGCGGGCGGTTTTCCGGTCTAAGTGGGGAGCAAAAAGCCCCTGAAGGTGTTTTTGACGGTGTGTTTGCTGGCCCCAGCCCCGCCGTGCCGCCTTCTTTTCGCTTTTCTGGCCGCTTTTCTCGCCTGCCATGTGTCGTCTTCTATTGTCCTTTCCAGCCTCCGTTACAACAAGCGGCCAGCAGCAGCGTGCATGGCGCTCGCCGCCGCCGCCTCCTCCTCCTCCTCCTCCTCCATCGCCACCTCCCCCCTGCTCCTGCGCCCTCCTGTGTTATTTTAAACGAAGCAGTGCATCCTGGGTATTGCAGTGCCTCTCCCGGGCGTGTCTCGTGACATATGGCGACGACGGTAGCCCGCAAAGACTACAATACCCATAGTGCCCCGGGGGCCACATCAAAGTATCAGATTACAACACATTAGTGGGGATGGAGTGGGAGGAGGAGGATGGGGGGGAGGATCTGCAGAGACCAATATGGTGTTTAACTAGGAAGGCTTCATTCTGACAGGGAGAGGACTGAAAAACGTGCATCTCCCAGCAGGCACTGGGGCTCGTCTAACTAGGCCATCAGGTAGAAGGGCAGGTAGCAGCAGCCCGGACAAGTTTCAGTGCACCACCACGAACACTTCTTCTGTTCCAAGTGTCTTTTTCTAATTTTCCTGCATTTGTTTTCATCAGGATCTGAAAGAGAAGAAGCTGGTGGAGGAGAAGGAGAACGGCAAAGATGCTGCCACCAACGGAAAGGTAACGCCGTCATCTCAGCGCCGCTCCGGCGCGGTTCTGCGGTTCCTCTCGGGGCACACCGCCTCATAACTTCAGCTAGTCGGTCACTGTAAACTTTTTTTTGGCGTTCCAGGAGAACGAGGAGAACGGAGAGCCCGACGTAGATGATGAAGAGGACGAGGAGGTGGATGAGGAGGACGAGGAAGATGACGGAGAAGGTACCTAGAATATTAATTGTAATGTGAAATTTCCTAAATCTTGCAAAACATTTAATCCTTTTCATCCTTCATCCTGCAGGTGAAGAGGAAGACGAGGAGGACGACGACGATGAGATCGAGGGTGGCACAAAACGGGCAGCTGAGGATGACGACGACGACGACGAGGTGAAGCAACGAAACCCGACCTCACCGTCAGGAATCTGAGCAGCCAATCAGGTGCTGCTCCCGTCATTACCCCACTGACTTTTTATTTCTTCTTCTTCTTCAGGACGACGTCGAAACCAAGAAGCAGAAAACCGACGATGATGATTGATGCGTTTCCCCCCCACGCCATCCTGCTGAACCACTTCCTGATTCTTCACCTCTGACTGTTTTTATATGTCACAGGTGGAGGGGCTGGAGGACTGATTTAAAGGAAAAAAATAATAATAAAAAAAAATACAACATGGTCATTAGCAAGTAGAGTTCAACAAACATCTCCCACGTCCAAACACACTCGATCTCCCCTCAAACTGCAAAACAAATTTTCTAGAGGAACTCGCCACCGCATCGACACAGAAATCCGGCTTCTCTTCAACAACAACACGAAAGGAGAATTTGTTTGTATTTTTATTTACATTTTATATTTTTGTACATATTGTTAGGGGGGGGTCAGTTTCTCTCCCAGCAGCGATCTCGTCAGACCAAATCGGTGCTTCTTTAACGAAAGATTTTACTTGGTTGACCATGTTATGATATCTCAACAGATACTAGGGAAAAACATGTAAAAACAGTAAAAAAACCAGAAAGACAACCTCTTAAGCCGTTGAACTCAGAGCATTCCAGTAAATTTAATGTATGTACTTTAGCTGTACCATAACTAGTTTGTTTGTATGGGAGGGTAAGGCCAAAGAAAAGAGCCTCTTTTCTTTTTCCTTCTGATTTTGTTTTTGTCAGCGACTTTTTGTTTTATGACGGCCTGTTTTGATGTATGTGCGAAGTTTGTTGTTTGACAATAAACCGGACTTTTATTTTGTGAGTTGTACTTTGTATCTCTGCTTGTTTCTTGCTCTCGTCTCAGTGACCGAACAGCTTACATGTAATACTTGTACTTGAGTATTTTTATTTTACGCTACTTTCGACTTCGACTGCTCCACTACATTACAGTCTTCAAAGGTGGAGGAACATCTCATCAGATTTAAGGCTCCTCAGATAAACACTGAATCTAATCAGCTGTGTTGTCAGAGTCTGGTATGATTGAGCGTGATTTTAAATTTTAAATTGAATCGATCTTTATTCTGTTAAGATCTCGGCCAAAACACAACACACCTGAGTGCTCACAGCCCAAAACTAATGAGTGACAGTAAAGAACAGAGTTCATAGAAGCAGGTTTACATCACAGCTGCCGTGCCCCTGAGAATCTCTCTTTCCTTCCTCTGGTCTGTTGACATGAAGCGGGGGGGGGGGTCCGCTCGCTGTGTTTTCAGCCGTCACGTGTGAAAAATGCAGCAGTAAAATGCAGCTGAAACATTGATTCATCAGCAGTAATGAGCTGATGTATGACTTTATTTACTTCAATGCTGTACTCAAGAACACATACTTCTACTTTTAGTTACTACTACAGTCACTGCAGGGAAAGACTTTACCTGAGAACCACAAACACTTACAAACAGAAGTTAATCTCCGGTTTGACAGCATGAGAATACACATGAGTGCATCAGTATAACGGTTCCATGAACACAACATCTTTACACTCAGCTGATAATACTCCTGGACTTCAGCTGAAGTAGGGTTTTAAATGCAGGACTTATTGTAATGGAGTACATTTATGCTGCTGGTCCTGAGTAACCGTGGCAGACGGCAGGTTTCCTCTCAGAGCAACAACCGTTCACAGAGGTGAGCCGGAGTCAGCTGACCTCCAACACTTCCCCTGAAACCTCTTTTTCCAGTCAAAGGTGAAACATGTATGGACTCAGGAACGTAACCCCGGTCAGTCATCACCGATGACCCACGAGAGGCGTGTGGCGGCGTCTTCATCTGAGCCTGATTTTCTTCTTCTTTCGCTGTGGTCGGGAGGTTTCTGGGCTGCAGCCTGTGGCCGGTGGCTCTGTTGCCTTCTGTTGCGAGCAGGTGAGGTCGGGACCCCCCAAAGAGTCCCAGGATTAACGTGAGGGGTCACAAAATAAAGACATAAGAAAGGAAAATCTGTATTTCTGCTTCACAAGCTTTTTGTTCAGTATTTCTCTGATGCTTTCTTCTTTCTTGTGAAACACTGTGTTCATTCTTTTTAAAGGAAACAACCTGATCTACTCTAATATGTCCACGCTGAGGTCATAACGTCCAACAACGGGGGTCTCAACTTATTTTAAAAGAACTGATTGCAATAAGTACTTTTACTTTTGATACTTTAAAGGACCAGTGTGTAGGATTTAGTGGCATCTAGTGGTGAAGCTGCAGACTGCACCCGTCTCACCCTTCTCTTCCCAGCATGGCTGACTCTGAGGAGGAGGAGCTGGACACTGGACCTTCAGGTGGACTAACTGATACTACTGATGCACTTTTTGAAGCAGGCTTTGAATGAATTTTACTTGGAATGAAGTATTTTTTACACTGTGGCCTTCCATTGCTGCTTCGAGTACTGCACTTCTTGCACCAGTGGTGCTGCTAAATATTGTACTATTTACTGTTTGACATTCGTTACTAGTTACTTTAATATTTCTAGAATAATACTACTACATTTTACTGTTGTTTTTTTAATTAATTATAAAAATAATAGAAAAAAAGTTAAAAATGAGCTCCAACAGTAAAATCCTGCTTTGACATGAACGACTGAGTCACAGTAATCTGATGAGATCAGATAGAACAGGAGAACAGGAGAACAGAAGAACAGAAGAACAGGAGAACAGGAGAACAGTAGAACAGAAGAACAAGAGAACAGGAGAACAGAAGAACAGTAGAACAGAAGAACAGATAGAACAGTAGAACAGTTGCAGGGAACAGAACTTTAACTTTTACTTTTGCAGAGTACTTTTACTGTCAGTACTTGACATTTTCGTGATTATACTTTTCTACTTTTGTACCATCCAGGACTTTTACTTGAGTGTTTTACAGTGTGGTATTTGTACTTAAAATAAGGAGCTAAATACTTCAGCTTCCTCCAACACTGTAGAACCTGAAGTAAATTTCTGTAGTCTTAAAAACTTTCTCCAAACAACAGACGTGAATCAAGCTGAATCCAGAGATCTGAAGGCGTGAGCGGTGAAGGCGGAGGAGCTGTTTGCTGTCGGTACAGTTTCCAGTCTGCTCTCAGTCCAGCACAAACATGACGGAGCCTGAACGAGCGCAGGAGGATCTGATCTCTGTTCAGTCATGTCCGCTGCAGCCTGCAGGGCCCAAAAGTCAGCGAGGAAGTCCACACGCAGGAATGTTAAACACACTTCAGTACACACAGGACGCAACCTGGAGACGTGTCGGTGCTTCCCTTTAATCACACAGCGTGTTACTGATGCACAAACAGCGTCACTGTACAGGTACAGGTGAGCTGGACAGGTGAGGAATCTGCTGCTGTTTCTTTTCATGTGGACAGAAATCAGCTTTTTATGCAGATTTCTTTCAGGAATTAGTTTGTTTCTTGACGTGTTTCGAGGTTATTAGTCTCTTTTGTATTTGATGACTGATGTGAGTTCAGACTGTTTCTCATGTTTTTAATGAGACTCGACTATGAGACTAGAGGAAAAGAATAACCAGCAAAGACGGCGACATCATGCTACAAGACTCTACTAGAAAAAGTGTGATTTAAATCTTGTTTTATTTGTGGTTTTGTTAGACAAAATTAATTAAAAAAAATTAAAATATATAACATTTTAAAATTGTATAATATAAAAAAAATCATTTATTTAAAAAAATATCTAATATATACTGTATATGTTAAGTATTTATCAAGAATACATTTTTAACTGCAAGCAGTAGAGATAAAAAAAAATCATTATTGATGATTGAAGTCTTTGGAAGACTTTTTAAATATTTAAATTATTAAGTTTTATCTTTGTTATATAAAAACAATTATGTTTTTCTTTTTCTTTGGTTATTTATCTCTTGGAATGACAGTTGACCACATTTAACACTGATTAACCTTTAAAACTACAGAACATCATTTTCTATTTTATTATGTTCAATATTAGTTATTTATTTATAGATGGTTGCCATAGCGCCCTCATCAGGAGAACTACCCACATGCTTTAAATAAATTCAGGTCTTTCGTGGATGTTTATGAAAGAAGTAAAAGCAGCAGGTTTGGCGCCTCCAGCCTGAGTTGTCCAACATGTCCGCAGCAGCTCTCAGACCTGGACTCCGTCTCACCTCAGCAGGTGTTTTGTAGCTGAGAGCAGCGGCTCCCAGCAGCCCTCACATGGTTCGTCCCAAACCAGAGGACAAGCGCTCACGGACCGGCCCATTACGGCAGGGGAGGGGTGCTCCATGACAGGTCAGGGAGGCCACAGCAGCCGTGTGTCCGTGTCAGAAGGCTGAATGAAAGCAGCGTCCATGCTCCTCTGTAGCGTGGGGACGTGTCTCAGTCAGCCTGTGCATTGATCTAAGGGACCGTGTGACTGTAATTGTGGTGGGGGGGGGGGGGGGGGGGGGGGGGTAAAAGCCATGTTTCCTTTTATTTAATAGCAAACTTTCCGTCATGACTCCAGATTAGAGCGTCATCAACAGTGAAAATACACGAGAAGAAAAACTCTATTGATCTGTCAGATATTCTTCACCCGTCAGTCTGAACTGACAAATGTTCTCTGTTGCTTCTTGATAGTTAAAGAAGAAGCGCTCAGACTGTCGACTCTCTCCGAGCACAGGTGTCAGCCAATCACAAGCTTACTCTGTAACGCCATAAAACCTCAAGATCAGACTGTTTGATCAGAGGAGAGTCAAGCGTTTCCCAGCATGCCTTGAAATTTAATCTTTGCTTTTGTTCACGACGTCAGAGCGAGTCAGAAACAGTTGGACAGAAATCTAAAAAAATCACGTAAAACACGACATGTGATATGTGTGTAAATGTACAATGTGAAATCCTCTTTGTGTCAGTAAAACGATGTGACCTCAGTGACCTCTGTGACCTCTGTGACCTCAGTGACCTCTGTGACCTCAGTGACCTGTCGAAGCCTCTTAAACTACCAAACTACCAAAACCTGTTTCTAGTTATCCTGTCTCGCTCTCCAGAGCTCAAAATCTGACACAACAGTTTGGGGAAACAAAGATTCTGAATCAGGAGTTTGAACATGTTGTGCTCTGCAGGCTGCAGACTCACAGCTCTGCACACTCAAGTTGGCTCACCGCCGTCGCTCGACGCTTCTTCCTCACGGGCCGAGAGACGTCCAGTCAGACGTCCATCACAAAGCTCACCCGTTCTCCTTGATATTCAGCATGAAAGTGACTTCAGAACGCACTGTGGGGCGTTCACTGACCACCTCCAGCTTTATGTTGTGTTCAGGTGACCCAAAGTGCCCTCTAATTATACGTTTTCATTCATTATCAGATTATATTCTGTGTTTTTAATCTGTTATAAAATAATTGTAGAGGAGAAAACGGTTCAATATTTCCTCTGAAACGTCCAGACGTTTACAGTAGCAGGAAATGGAAACAGTTCGCTGTCGTACAGGTACGAACAATCACACGATGTCATTTCTGGCACTGGTGGTCAAAACAATAACAAAACACATACTGTGATGACATCATGAAGCAGCGTGGGATCATGGGAGTTGTTGTCTTCATTTGAACTGAAACGCACCGTTACCTCAAATTAAAATACAGAACATGAAACACACTCACACACACACACACACGCACACGCACGCACACTCAAACACACACACACGCACACACACACACACGCACTCACACACACTCACACACACACTCACACACACACACACGCACTCACACACACTCACACACACACACACGCACTAACACACACTCACACACACACTCACACACACACACGCACTCACACACACTCACACACACACTCACACACACACGCACTCACACACACTCACACACACACTCACACACACACACACTCACACACACACTCACACACACACATGCACTCGCACACACACACAAACACACACACACACACGCACACACTCTCACACACACACACGCACACTTACAAACACATGCACTCGCACACACACACGGACTCACACATGCACATACACACACACTCATTCACACACACATGCACTCACACACGCTCACAGACTTACTCACAAACACACACATCCCATAATGTAAACACGCCACTCGACTAAATGTGTACCGTGTGTATGTCGGGTCATTTTTTGGCATTTCAGTGCAGAAATGTTACATGTTGTGAGTACTTGAGTAAATGTACTCAGTTACTTTGCAGCAGCAATGCTGTGCGTGACCACAGATGAGTCCTGATGTGACATGAATGTGTTGGTCGGACTAAACAAACACTGTGAAGGCGTCACTTTGGCCTCATCGTCACCACATTTCTCACTATTTTCACAATGTTTCCAAACCGATCGATCGATTAATGGAGGAAATAATCAGCTGATTGATCCAGAATGAAAAGAATCATTAGTTCAAATGAAGCTCAACCAGCTCCAACAGTAAAATCCTGCTTTGACATGAACGACTGAGTCACAGTAATCTGATGAGAACAGGAGAACAGGAGAACAGATAGAACAGATAGAACAGGAGAACAGGAGAACAGTGGAACAAGAGAACAGCAGAACAGGAGAACAGTATAACAGATAGAACAGGAGAACAGTGGAACAGATAGAACAGGAGAACAGGAGAACAGGAGAACATGAGAACAGTAGAACAGCAGAACAGTAGAACAGATAGAACAGGAGAACAGATAGAACAGGAGAACAGGAGAACAGATAGAACAGATAGAACAGGAGAACAGGAGAACAGCAGAACAGATAGAACAGGAGAACAGTAGAACAGGAGAACATGAGAACAGTAGAACAGCAGAACAGCAGAACAGATAGAACAGGAGAACAGATAGAACAGGAGAACAGATAGAACAGATAGAACAGGAGAACAGGAGAACAGATAGAACAGGAGAACAGGAGAACAGGAGAACATGAGAACAGTAGAACAGCAGAATAGCAGAACAGATAGAACAGGAGAACAGATAGAACAGGAGAACAGTAGAACAGGAGAACATGAGAACAGTAGAACAGCAGAACAGCAGAACAGATAGAACAGGAGAACAGTAGAACAGGAGAACATGAGAACAGTAGAACAGCAGAACAGCAGAACAGATAGAACAGGAGAACAGATAGAACAGGAGAACAGTGGAACAGGAGAACAGGAGAACAGGAGAACAGTCACAGGGATGTTTTACTGCACTCAATATTTTGACTTTGAAGTACATTTACTGATTACTGACAGACTTTTACTTCACTAACATTTACAATGCAGGCCTTTTACTTGTACCAGAGTACTTTTACACAGTGTGTATTAGTACTTGTACTGAAGTAACTGGCCTGTCTGAGTACTCTCTCCATCACTGATTAAAACTGTACTTAAGTATGTTTTTCTTAAGTAAAGAGACTTTGTTACTTTTCACCACTGATTACAGCCATGTTTACCATTACCATTACTGCCACTACTGCTGATACTACTGCTGGTACTACTGCTGATACTACTGCTGGCACTACTGCTGGTACTACTGCTGGTGCTACTGCTGGCACTACTGCTGGTGCTACTGCTGATACTACTGCTGGCACTACTGCTGGTGCTACTGCTGATACTACTGCTGGTGCTACTGCTGGTGCTACTGCTGATACTACTGCTGGTGCTACTGCTGATACTACTGCTGGTACTACTGCTGGTACTACTGCTGGCACTACTGCTGTTACTACAGCTGATACTACTGCTAGTACTACTGCTGATACTACTGTTTGCACTACTGCTGATACTACTGTTTGCATTACTGCTGATACTACAGCTGATACTACTGCTGGTGCTACTGCTGATACTACTGTTTGCACTACTGCTGGTACTACAGCTGATACTACTGCTGGTACTACTGCTGATACTACTGTTTGCACTACTGCTGATACTACTGCTGGCACTACTGCTGGTACTACAGCTGATACTACTGCTGGTGCTACTGCTGATACTACTGCTGGTACTACTGCTGATACTACTGCTGGTACTCCTGCTGGTACTACTGCTGATACTACTGCTGGTGCTACTGCTGGTACTACTGCTGGCACTGCTGCTGGTACTACTGCTGATACTACTGTTTGCACTACTGCTGGTACTACTGCTGGTACTCCTGCTGGTACTACTGCTGATACTACTGCTGGTACTACTGCTGATACTACTGCTGGTACTACTGCTGGTATTACTGCTGCCACCACTTCTATCTCTACTACGTCTCCTTCTACCATCAGTATTTGCAGTACTTATTGACAGTACTGGTGGCAGTACTCACTGCTGCTGTTACTGAACTGAAAGGCTCCACCTGCTGCTACCTGAGCCGGTTAAACAGGTGTTGTAGATGAATGGTTATCGTAACTGTTGCTAATACGGTGACTAATAGAGTCAACAGGCCTGTTGCCTGTGGCCTTTGTTCGCTCGTATTCACCTAATTATTAATCAAAATCTTCCCAAAACAAGGGACAGTTTACAGTTAGAGATAAAGAGTATTTCTTTTCTATACTTTTACTGCTTGACTGATGGAAACAGTTTGAGATTCACCGGATTCATAAACATGCAACAAAAAGAAAATATTAAAGGATAAATGCGGGGAATAATTAGTAAGACACACTGAGATTGACATTAACCTGAGCTTCAGGTCAGGTGTGATGAGCGATCCCTGCCTTTATTCTGAGTTTAAACCTGTCCAGTGCAGCTTGTCACCTGTTCTTCAAGTCTCTACAGACTCGTTCAGGTGATGACCTGCACTCGGTCTGAGGTCCTGCTGATCTTTTCATGTTGAGTTTTAAGACTAAAGGGAGTCGAGTTTTTACTGCAAGGACGCCTCGACAACCTGCCTGCAGAGCTCAGACTGTGAAATCAGTGTTTTCTCTGGAAAACGTTCAAACACAAGTCAACATGATCAGTAAAAATAAGACAATAGACTGACACAATACACAAAGAACGACAGAAAGTACACAGTAAACACTGGCCAAATAGAGTACTGCATTATGTGTACTGTCATTACTGTTACATACACACAGAGAAGCTGTAAACCTTTTGTGTCGGCTGTATAATTGTAATAATATGATACAATAACAGTAATGATAAAATGTGTCTTTGCAGTGAGTAAATTTATCATACAAATAATTCAAGAAACGTTCAAGAAAAATAAACAAAAAGGAATAAAGAGGGCGCAACTGTTCACGATGACAGCTGTGGACAAAACGCGTGTTTTTAGTATTATTGTTGTTGATGATGCTGTTGATGATGATGCTGTTGTTGATGATGATGCTGTTGTTGATGCTGTTGTTGTTGATGATGCTGTTGTTGATGTTGTTGTTGTTGATGATGCTGTTGTTGTTGTTGATGATGCTGTTGTTGATGCTGTTGTTGATGTTGTTGTTGTTGATGATGCTGTTGTTGATGCTGTTGTTGTTGATGATCTGTTGTTGATGTTGTTGTTGATGGTGCTGTTGTTGATGATGCTGTTGTTGATGTTGTTGTTGATGATGATGCTGTTGATGATGCTGTTGTTGATGTTGTTGTTGTTGATGATGCTGTTGTTGATGTTGTTGTTGATGGTGCTGTTGTTGATGATGATGATGCTGTTGTTGATGCTGTTGTTGATGATGTTGTTGTTGTTGATGATGATGTTGTTGATGGTGCTGTTGTTGTTGATGATGGTGCTGTTGATGATGCTGTTGTTGATGATGCAGTTGTTGTTGATGATGCTGTTGTTGATGTTGTTGTTGTTGTTGATGATGCTGTTGTTGATGATGTTGTTGATGATGCTGTTGTTGATACTGTTGTTGATGATGTTGTTGTTGATGATGCTGTTGTTGATGCTGTTGTTGATGATGTTGTTGATGATGCTGTTGTTGATACTGTTGTTGATGATGTTGTTGTTGATGATGCTGTTGTTTATGATGGTGCTGTTGTTGTTGATACTGTTGTTGATGATGTTGTTGTTGATGATGCTGTTGTTGTTGATGATGCTGTTGTTGATGATGTTGTTGATGATGCTGTTGTTGTTGATGATGCTGTTGTTGTTGATGATGCTGTTGTTGATGATGTTGATGATGATGCTGTTGTTGTTGATGATGGTGCTGTTGTTGTTGATGTTGTTGTTGATGATGATGCTGTTGTTGATGATGCTGTTGTTGTTGATGATGTTGTTGTTGATGATGATGTTGTTGTTGTTGATGATGCTGTTGTTGATGATGTTGTTGATGATGCTGTTGTTGATACTGTTGTTGATGATGTTGTTGTTGATGATGCTGTTGTTTATGATGGTGCTGTTGTTGTTGATACTGTTGTTGATGATGATGTTGTTGATGATGCTGTTGTTGTTGATGATGCTGTTGTTGATGATGTTGTTGATGATGCTGTTGTTGTTGATGATGCTGTTGTTGATACTGTTGTTGATGATGTTGTTGTTGATGATGATGCTGTTGTTGTTGATGATGTTGTTGATGATGCTGTTGTTGTTGATGATGTTGTTGATGATGTTGTTGTTGATGATGCTGTTGTTGATGTTGTTGTTGATGATGCTGTTGTTGATGTTGTTGTTGTTGATGATGCTGTTGTTGATGCTGTTGTTGTTGATGATCTGTTGTTGATGTTGTTGTTGTTGATGATGCTGTTGTTGATGTTGTTGTTGATGGTGCTGTTGTTGTTGATGTTGTTGTTGATGATGATGCTGTTGTTGATGATGATGCTGTTGATGATGATGCTGTTGTTGATGTTGTTGATGATGCTGTTGTTGATGATGCTGTTGTTGTTGATGATGTTGTTGTTGATGATGGTGCTGTTGATGATGCAGTTGTTGTTGATGATGCTGTTGTTGATGTTGTTGTTGTTGTTGATGATGCTGTTGTTGATGTTGTTGTTGATGATGCTGTTGTTGTTGTTGATGATGCTGTTGTTGTTGATGATGCTGTTGTTGATGATGATGCTGTTGTTGATGATGGTGCTGTTGTTGATGCTGTTGTTGTTGTTGATGATGATGTTGATGTTGTTGTTGTTGATGATGCTGTTGTTGATGCTGTTGTTGATGTTGTTGTTGTTGATGATGCTGTTGTTGATGCTGTTGTTGTTGATGATGCTGTTGTTGATGTTGTTGTTGATGATGCTGTTGTTGATGCTGTTGTTGATGTTGTTGTTGTTGATGATGCTGTTGTTGATGCTGTTGTTGTTGATGATGCTGTTGTTGATGTTGTTGTTGTTGATGATGCTGTTGTTGATGTTGTTGTTGATGGTGCTGTTGTTGATGATGCTGTTGTTGATGATGATGCTGTTGATGATGCTGTTGTTGATGTTGTTGTTGATGATGCTGTTGTTGATGTTGTTGTTGGTGGTGCTGTTGTTGATGATGATGATGCTGTTGTTGATGCTGTTGTTGATGATGTTGTTGTTGATGATGCTGTTGTTGTTGATGATGATGTTGTTGATGGTGCTGTTGTTGTTGATGATGGTGCTGTTGATGATGCTGTTGTTGTTGATGCTGTTGTTGTTGATGATGGTGCTGTTGATGATGCAGTTGTTGTTGATGATGCTGTTGTTGATGTTGTTGTTGTTGTTGATGATGCTGTTGTTGATGATGTTGTTGATGATGCTGTTGTTGATACTGTTGTTGATGATGTTGTTGTTGATGATGCTGTTGTTTATGATGGTGCTGTTGTTGTTGATACTGTTGTTGATGATGTTGTTGTTGATGATGCTGTTGTTGTTGATGATGCTGTTGTTGATGATGTTGTTGATGATGCTGTTGTTGTTGATGATGCTGTTGTTGTTGATGATGCTGTTGTTGATGATGTTGATGATGATGCTGTTGTTGTTGATGATGGTGCTGTTGTTGATGATGCTGTTGTTGATGATGATGCTGTTGTTGATGATGCTGTTGTTGTTGATGATGCTGTTGTTGATGATGTTGTTGATGATGCTGTTGTTGATACTGTTGTTGATGATGTTGTTGTTGATGATGCTGTTGTTTATGATGGTGCTGTTGTTGTTGATACTGTTGTTGATGATGTTGTTGTTGATGATGCTGTTGTTGTTGATGATGCTGTTGTTGATGATGTTGTTGATGATGCTGTTGTTGTTGATGATGCTGTTGTTGATACTGTTGTTGATGATGTTGTTGTTGATGATGATGCTGTTGTTGTTGATGATGTTGTTGATGATGATGCTGTTGTTGATGATGCTGTTGTTGTTGATGATGATGTTGTTGTTGGTGATGATGCTGTTGTTGTTGATGATGCTGTTGGTGATGATGCTGTTGTTGTTGATGATGCTGTTGTTGATGATGCTGTTGTTGTTGATGATGATGTTGTTGTTGGTGATGATGCTGTTGTTGTTGATGATGCTGTTGTTGATGATGCTGTTGTTGTTGATGATGATGTTGTTGTTGATGATGATGTTGTTGTTGGTGATGATGCTGTTGTTGTTGATGATTTTGTTGTTGTTGATGATGATGTTGTTGTTGATGATGATGTTGTTGTTGATGATGATGTTGTTGTTGGTGATGATGCTGTTGTTGTTGATGATTTTGTTGTTGATGATGTTGTTGTTGATGATGATGTTGTTGTTGATGATGCCGTTGTTGATGATGATGCTTTTGTTGATGATGTTGTTGTTGATGATGCTGTTGTTTATGATGTTGTTGTTGATGATGATGATGTTGTTGATGATGTTGTTGTTGATGATGATGCTGTTGTTGATGTTGTTGTTGATGATGATGATGCTGTTGTTGATGATGATGCTGTTGTTGATGCTGTTGTTGATGATGATGCTGTTGTTGTTGATGATGATGTTGTTGATGATGATGATGTTGTTGATGATGTTGTTGTTGATGATGATGCTGTTGTTGATGCTGTTGTTGATGATGATGATGTTGTTGATGATGATGCTGTTGTTGATGATGATGATGTTGTTGATGATGTTGTTGTTGATGATGCTGTTGTTGATGATGATGATGATGCTGTTGATGATGATGCTGTTGATGCTGTTGTTGATGATGATGCTGTTGTTGATGATGATGATGATGCTGTTGATGATGATGTTGTTGATGATGTTGTTGTTGATGATGTTGTTGATGATGATGATGTTGTTGATGATGATGCTGTTGATGATGATGCTGTTGTTGATGTTGTTGTTGATGATGCTGTTGTTGATGATGCTGTTGTTGTTGATGATGTTGTTGATGATGATGATGTTGTTGATGATGATGCTGTTGATGATGATGCTGTTGTTGATGTTGTTGTTGATGATGATGCTGTTGTTGATGATGATGCTGTTGATGATGATGCTGTTGTTGATGTTGTTGTTGATGATGCTGTTGTTGATGATGCTGTTGTTGTTGATGATGTTGTTGATGATGATGATGTTGTTGATGATGATGCTGTTGATGATGATGCTGTTGTTGATGTTGTTGTTGATGATGCTGTTGTTGTTGATGATGTTGTTGATGATGATGATGTTGTTGATGATGATGCTGTTGATGATGATGCTGTTGTTGATGTTGTTGTTGATGATGCTGTTGTTGTTGATGATGATGCTGTTGTTGATGTTGTTGTTGATGATGATGCTGTTGTTGATGATGATGCTGTTGATGATGATGCTGTTGTTGATGCTGTTGTTGTTGATGTTGTTGATGATGATGCTGTTGTTGATGCTGTTGTTGTTGATGTTGTTGATGATGATGCTGTTGTTGATGATGCTGTTGTTGTTGATGATGCTGTTGTTGATGATGATGCTGTTGATGATGATGCTGTTGTTGATGATGTTGTTGATGATGATGATGTTGTTGATGATGCTGTTGTTGTTGATGTTGTTGATGATGATGATGTTGTTGATGATGATGCTGTTGATGATGATGCTGTTGATGATGATGCTGTTGTTGATGATGTTGTTGTTGATGATGCTGTTGTTGATGATGATGCTGTTGTTGATGATGCTGTTGTTGTTGATGATGCTGTTGTTAACAGCAGTATTACCTGCCACAGGCTCATGAAACAGACACCTGCTCAGGTGGAACCGCAGGTTGTTATCTTTGATGGACTGAATACAATCTGACCAGATTGCGTTTCCAAATAATCAGATATTTGGCGTTTGGGTTCAAACTGTGGTGCCGTGATTCAGAGTCAAGTTTCCACTGAAGCCGGGCTTCATGTGTGAAGCATCTTGAACATGGCTGAGCTGAGCAGGGAGCAGGTCTGGATCCAGGGCCCAGTGCTGGCTCTGTGCTCTGGTTTCTGTCTGCAGACTCTGAGTCTTCCTCACTGACGCCTCTGCTGGACTCAGCTCTCCTCCGGTGCTTCACTGCCCCCATGTGTCCAAACCCAGAGTTGCATGTTGTTTCCTCCTCGGCCTCCTTGACGCTCACTTCATTTGATTTCTATGAAAGCAACAGTTTTTATCTCTTCAGGAACAAACAAACATCCATTACCAGCACTTCTACAACCACAACTACGACTCTGTCTCTGTGAGTGTGTCACTTTTATGTTACTGCATTATCTTGAGACGATTATTACACATAAATGATGTTTCAGCCTTTCTGCACATCATCTTTGTCTTTGGTTATTAATGTCTAAACTGTCCTCAGCCCACATGCACAGAGTCTCAGAATGACTCTTTACTGTTTCCAGTTTCTGTTTTCCGGCCAGAATCGGAATACTTTATTGATTCCAGAGGGGAAATTGGGTCAGCTGCCTTGTAGAAAAGGTAAAAAAAAGAAGAAGAAAGAAATAGAAATAGAAATAGAAATAAGAAATACCTTAGAGAATATGTAGACGTACACCATACAACTATAACGTAAATCATCCATATGTAAAATATATTCATGTCAACATGCAAACTGTGTGTTGTTCTACAATAAAAAACTACTGTCTATAGAGAAATATGACTGTTCTGCAACATTCTAATGAATCCAAGAATACTGGAGTCCTACTACTGCGAATACTGAGACTATAATAATATCAATCATCACACTACTAAGAATGATGCTATTACTTGTATGAATAGTATATAGAAATAATAACAATGATATTCTTAATAATGATAGTAGAATAATGCAGTATAAATATGCAGTATAAATGATGTACATAAACACCATAGTATTTTGCACGGTTGACTTATTGCACATGTTGATGAGGTTTGGCATTTATACACAAATACTGCCGAGCAAATGAAGAGTTAAAACTAGAATCCAGTCTGTTTGCGTGTAAACTGATTTCATGCCGATCACTGAAAGTCAAAAATAAAAATAAATAATGAAAAGAACAACGTGTGTCTCTAAGATGAACTGGAGAAGAAGTAGAAAATATCATAAACTGGATAAACTGAAGTAAAGTAACAAGTAACGAGAAGTTTAACTTGAGTAAATGTATGAAGTTAATTTTCTCCACTTGCATTAATATAAGTGTGAGTTGTCTTTCCGCTCCTTCAGTGACGTGACCAGAATGCTTTGTGATCAGCTGTGACTCCGCCCACCAGGATCCTGCAGGTACAGGAGGGAACAGGTGAGACGCCGCCACACCTTCCACACACAGTCACATCCGTCCAGGACACAATGACACAGTGACGTACAGCTACCTGTCTGCAGTGGCTGAAAGTAACCAAGTACATTTACTCAAGTTCTGGGATTACTTATTTGATTTCTTTTTCATTTGGAAGTTTGTAATATTCGTTTGATAGAATGTATGTACACACTCACACACACACACACACACACACACTCATCTATATCTCCCCCTCTCTCTCTCTATATATATTCGTATATACATATATGTATATAGAGAGAGATAGGTAGACATAGTATATATGTATATATATATATGTGTGTATATATATACACATATATGTGTGTATATATGTACATATATACACACACATATATATACATATATGTGTGTGTGTGTATATACATATATGTACATATATACATATATATACATATATATGTATATATATATATATATGTGTATATATATATATATAAATATATATATAAATCCACCATCAGCCTCACTTTTATTTAGCTTTTATTATTTATCTATTTATTTGTTTCATTTTTTGGTGATGAACACTTCCTGTTAACGGTGAAACTTTAACAGACGTCGTTATTCAAATGTAGAAGAAGTTATTTGGACGATGCTGACTTCATTTCCTCTTTAATAAGAAAGACCAATATTCACAGAGGGAAGTTTCTTCTGGTTTTTTCACGTATGTAAAGAAAGAAACATAACAGAAGGGAAATATATAAAATATTCTTGCTATTTTATTATTATGTATTTAATCTTTTTACTGCTCGCTATTTTGATATTTTATTATGTATAGTTTGTTCTTTATAGTCTTATTTCACAATTTTTCACTTATTTTTCACTTATTTCACTGTGTGTAATGCTGCTGCTGCACTGCAATTTCCCAGCTTGGGATAAATAAAGTATATCTATCTATCTATCTAACACACACACACACACACACACACAAAGTCTCCTCCACGCCCATTTTTATTGTGTGACTTTCACACCCAATCCCTATAGAAATACCACACACACACACACACACCAGACCATCAGGGGTCTATACATCGCCACGGCAACCAGGGGCTCGCTTAGCAACAGCTATCCCCCCCTCACACACACACACACCTCTTTAGGGAGTGTGTTTTACAGAGGCACCATATGGCATCATCACATCACCGCATGAAAAATAAACCTGCATCAGAAATGAGAAGACAAAAAACACATCATATAGGGACACACACACACACACACACACATTTCTTTATTATCAGATTATCATCTGAGTCAGCAGATAAGACCTAAAGTTCCTTTTCTGATCTGAGGATCAGATGTTCTTCTGGATCACATGGACTTTAACCTCAGTCTGGTTAGTGGGACTTGTAGCTCCTGGTCTACTTGGTAGAAAAGATTTATGATAAATAAAGTTTATTGGAAGCAACTGTTGCTTAAGGAAAAGTAGAAATACCATCATCAAAAAATAGTGAATTCAAAATATTTCTTATGTAAAAGTATGAAAAATGTGCTTCAAGTATCAACAGTAAAAATGAGATTATTCTGTTAATCTGTTTGTTTTCCACCACTGGTTCTGTGTCAGTTTTGGGGATTCATGTTAGCATCAGTTCCTTTGCTGTCGCAGCATCGTGGTCTTCCTCTGTGGATGGTCCGGTCTTTCAGGATTCCTGGTCCAAAGTCCAAGCAGGACCACAGCGGCTCCACCGCTCTGTGAGGCACCAAGCTGTTCCATTAACCAAAGTGATGCACAAAACACTTTTACATTACATTTTTACTTCACGATGGCGCAAGATGAAGAGGATCAGCGAAGCTCACACAGGCCGTGACGGTCTGAGCAGATTTCATGGCTGTCAGGACTCCTCACTGTGCTGTGCTGATGGCGGGTGAAGCCGGACGAAGCTTCAGGGCTTCAACCGCAGCAGCACAGCGACATCTGGTGGTTTGTAGAGCTGCAGCTGGAGCTCCACAACACCGCTCTGACTTGACTGGACTTTGTCTCAAAAGGGAGCAGTCAATTTCACATGAAAAGCTGATTTATATTTACTAAATATCTGAGCGAAAATTATTTCGATTTACTAAATATCTGGGGGAAACCGATTCATATTTACTGATAATCTAGGCAAATTGACTTATATTTATTAATTATATGGGTGAAATTGATTTACATTTACTAAATATCTGCATAAAAAATGACTTGGATTAATAAAAAAAGTACATCGACTCATATTCTAGCACACTGTTGCTTAATTCAACACATTTACACTGTTGTTCTTATTTGTCTGTACCTCAAATAATTGTTTAATTTTAAGTTTTAATTTGTACCACAGGATTTTAAATCTATTCAATATTGAATGTCACTTTGTTGCCATAATTTTTCTGTGTCTAATTTACTCAATATCCTGACCAAACTTAAGTCAACTGTGGCATCAAGAAACATCCACAGATTACAATGCATCACACGCAGCAGATAAACATCTTTTTAAAACATGTTTATTTAGCACTCAACAAGTGCAAAATGCCAAACAGAGAAGGGGCAATATACATATATCAGTATCAAGTCAAAAACATGATGCCACTCCGGTCAAAGTATGGTTAATATGATTTTTTAGAACCATTACATGAACAACAATTAACTAGGACTCAACATTTTCTTTTTATCAATCACATAAAAATCCACCTTATGTTTAAGGGCCATGCAGAGCACAGAACGGGTATGCGTGTAAAGGTTGACTGGGGAAACACCTCAGCCATTCTGCAAGACATAATGTGAGAGATGGGTGAGACCCATGTGGCATGAACACCTTTATTTTCTTTTGCTGTATTTTTATGCTACATCATGTCACTGTATTGGGGCCCTTGACTCCGTGACACTTATTTTCCTAGTCTAACAATAAGTTGAAAGACAGAACTCAATAAAAAAACAGATTATTTAAAGTGCAAATGATATATTACAACACACCAGAGTTTTGCAGCGTGCAGATCATCACCCTTCAATGGTGAAGCCAGCATGGACTGTCCACAAAATGTCACAACGAGGGTCATGTGACAGACATGTATGTACCTCAACCTGAACAGATGCAAAGCCATGCAACAGGCCACATTACCACATATGACAACAATGGGTCTGTCCTTAGAAAGGGTGGTTCTTGAATGTGTGGTGCCATCCACTGGCATGGAAGCATTTAACAACATTGTAGTGTAATAACACAGAAAAATTCAACATTTACATTGGACTTGTAATGTACTTCAAGAAAAAATGCACACGCAGAAATCCAAACTTGACTGAAATTGCCCTAATGTTGACTAACTTCACTGAAACTCAAGCATTTCACGATGTCTTGTGTGTCAGTTTTAACAGTGACTTGTCAATTCCCTTTTGATTAGCAAGGGTCCCCTTTCTTAAGCCAGTAGCTTATTCCTGAGGCTGTTCACTTTTGGGGAGAGCTTTGAACTATCCAGCTCAAGGAGAAGTTTCTGAAACACTTCAAACGTGCACCTGAGCTCCTTTGGATAGGCAAGATTCACAGCATACGTCAACCCAACCAGCAGGGGGCAGGCCCTTGGAAAGTTACCCAGAGCAGTTAGAACTTTCACGCCCTCCACCACAATGCCGATGTTGTCTGGATCCTCTGACGTGTTCGCTTTGATGTTGTAGATCTTCGGGCTTTGAACAGAAAGGTCCTGCGACACACTGTCTTCATCAGCATCCTGTAATAGCAAGAACATTGAGCATATCAGACAATACAGCCAAAGGAGAAGGTCCTATTTCCCAAATTGCTCTCAACTGTTTGGACAAGAAAAAGCTGATAAGTATTCTGGTTTTAACATGCTACTTTAATAAAAACGTTACTCGAGTACAATTTAATTGTGAAAACTAAATGCAGTAACTCCTCAGTTGATTACTCACCACTGAGAGAAAGGTTTGTTCCTCCATCACAGTGTCGGCACATGCTAGCTAGCTTGTTATGGTGGGGGAGGAGGAACTAGGGCTGAGGCCAGGAAACTTATTTTCCAATTAAAGTTCTTGTAAACTTCTGGTAAAAAAAAAAAAAAAATTCCAAAAGGTCACTGCGCAGAGCACGGCTGTTTCACACAGTAGGCCTTGCTATTTCGCCTGCTAGCCTAACGTTAACTGTTAGCCGCCGCTCGGTTACGAATAACATGCAGCAAAAAACAGCTATCTGTACCATTACACGATGCAGCAACAAAATCAAAAGTTTAAGATGTATTTCATAATGTCTTGCCTAACACAGTTTCATTTTAAATTAGACTATGTTTCAGAGTTCACCTTTCCCACGTGTTTGTCTTCTCCTCCAAACTAATTCCTCTGCCGCTGCGCCGCCGCGGCATGCTCCGGAAGCCAGGTGCGTTCACTACGCGAGGGAAAATAGTTCCTAGATGGATGCTACAATAACAAACATTTAAGCCCACATTGCCAATAGACATGATGGTACTGCATTGTTTTCTTCCGCTCACAAACATGTTTCCATCATTTTGAATACTTTTTAACAACGTAAACCGATGCCATCTAAAAGACGTTGAAATGACGTCGGTCATCCGCGGTCATCTCAGCCCCTCAGATAGACGTCAAATCAACCTGGCTGCCCGACGTTAAGCAGACGTGAAATCAGCGTCCTGATGTGACTGGACGTTGACTGGATGTCTTTATCTCCACACAGCACCAGATAGCTTGAAATCATTCTTGACAGTGTTTTTTTCAGTTAAATATGTTTTCTTTGAGATCGTATCCCCCCCTAATGTTATCATGTCGAAAAAAAGTCTAAATAAAGTCGTGACGCGACGTCGACTGGACGTCGTCATCTGGATGCGGGTTGAGAAAATGTTTGCTGGCAGTATTTAATCAGTTAACCCGTTCTAAAATGCATTATTTTTTATGTCATATTTACTCAGATATCATTTTATCATGTTGAAAAACTGTCGAATTAAGGTCACGACGTGACGCGACGTAGATTGGACGTCTTCCTCTCGACGCAGGTCGAGGAAATGTTTACTGGGTTCGCTCTGCGCTGCTTCTCAGCTTCTTCCTCGAAAGTGAAAGTGTGACACTCAGCACGGTCTCCAACAAACCACGTCCCGGTAAGGCCACTTGTTGTTTTAATGTTGTTTTCTGACGGTTCTCCTGTAGGCAGGGACTGGCAGCGGGGGTGTTCGGGCCGGAGCCAAGGCCGAGGAGCAGCCTCGAGGCCACAGGCCTTCCTCTGTCCTCTGTCCTCTGCCCTCTGGCTCCGGCCCGTCCATGTGACGCACACTGCTGCTGCTCTGGATTCTGATGTGTTCCTGCAATAAACTATCAAAAGTTTTAAAGAACACGGTCACGTTGTGTCCTGAACCAGTAACCACGTGTCGATTTCAGCAGCTACTGGCTGGGCTTCATTTCTGAGCAGTTTGGGGTGTTTTTCTGGACACAGTTGATTTGACAGCAGCAGCAGCAGCATTTGTAGTCGATGTTTGAAGCACTGTGTTGTGTTGACCACTAGAGGGAGGCATCGAACAGGTTTGAATCAAACCCAGCTAAACACATTAAGACATAAGAACCAGTGTCAAAGGCAAAGCTTCACTCAGAATGAACGTGCAGTTGCACTGACCAATGGGAACAAGCAAAGGGTCTGACGCCAGTTGTCAGAAGCTGTCAAGACGTTAATTTGGACAAAAAGACAACAAAGATGAACAAAGATAAGCAGAGAAAATAACAAACAGTATCTGTCAGAGGGTTCAGTCAGGACAGAGTGTGTGTATTGATGAATACATTTCTATTTACAGAATGAACACCCTGACACAGACACAAAGACACAAAGACACAAAGACAAACAGACACGCAAAGACACAGACACACAAATACAAACACACAGACACACAAACACACAGACTCAAAGACACAAAGACACACACAAAAACACAGACACACAAAGATACAGACACAGACACACAAAGACACACAAATACAAACACAAAAACACAGACACACAAAGACACAAGACACAGACACACAAACACAGACACACAAAGACACAGACACACAAACACAGACACACAAAGACACAGACACACAAACACAAAGAGACACAAACACACAGACTCAAAGACACAAAGAAACAGACACACAGACACAAAGACGCAAACACAGACACAAACACACAGAAACGCAAAGACACAGACACACAAATACAAACACACAGACACAGACACAAAGACACAGACACATAAACACACAGACACACAAACACACAATGCACCATCACAGCTTGTGAAGCAGAAAACTATGAGCAAGTAAACATGAATGTGAACAAAGGAAATACAGTCAGCATGTTCATTAGAGCTCAAGGATACACACAAAGATACACACAAAATACACACAAAAACCTCACGGTAAAACAGCGACTGTAAACAGAAAATCTTTTTTTCTAGAGAACTCTGCTGACTCGTTGACTTCCTGTCTGACTGAGACGACTGAATCTCTGCTGCTGTTTAATAAACTGCACCTGTTTGCACCTGTTTGCACCTGTTTGGTTGTTAACATACTACACATTTTACAACTTCCTCTTAGATCCAAGCAGATTTTGATTAAATACGGACTCAGATCAGATGCCGTCCTTCTCTGCGTGGTCTTTGATGTGAAGGTGTCGGCAGCAGCGGGGAGCTGCAGGTTAGCTTAGCGGACACATGAGAAGCTCATTTCACCGCCACGCTCCATTTGCCTGAGAATGACTCGTTTGAATGTTTTGTTTCCACGCTGAGGCAGATATTTGCATGTCAGAGGCTTCAAACAGGCTGCTGAGTTCACTGTCCGTCCGACTTTATACCGCTCTGCTGCCTGCAGCCTCCAGCACAAACTGCCCAGAGGAGACTGGAGGGTGTTTGAACAGCAGTCAATGGGCCAGAACTCCTGTCGCTTTGAGGATCACTGAGCTTAATGCATCAGTCCATTCGATTCCATAGCTACACGTGTGCGACCACAACCAATTTTTGCTGCGTTTTGACCCAAAATGATGTGCAAAGAGTGAAAATTGTGGCAGTTAGAGCATGTTTAAGAGAACATTTTTAAAAGATGGCAGCTCCTCTTCACTCTGGTCTCAGGTTACACATTGTAGCTCAATAAAGCAATATTCAAATCTCCAGTCACTTCTAACCCTTCTGACAGAGCGTCTGTTATGGAAAACTTGATTCTTCCAACAGTTTGTACAAGTCTGACTCAAGCTCACTCAGTAGCTGCTGGAACTGGCAGCTGTTTAGTCTCCTGCTTTTGATTCTTCCAGACAAACTGACTCTGCAGCAGTTTGACTTTGTCTGATGTTAGCAGCTTGACATCAGCATTGAGGCTCCTTCCCTTATTCTCCTTCTGAAGGAGGTTTTAGCTTCTTAGCTGTTAGCTCACTCAGCACTAACCGGCCTGTAGGAACATTGCCCAGAAATGTGTTCCATGTGTTCCTGTGTCCAAGATGTGTGTTGATATTCCAGAATTAATTCATGGAAAGAAGTGGTTGAAGCTGGTGTCTAACAGCAGCTATTGAATATGTTCAAACACAACCCGACGTCTCTCACGATTTTCACCATCGTTGTCTTTTCGGTTGCTGATCCATCAGAAAGCAGCGAAATGATCACCGTTTGTCAGAAAGCCTGCATTTATACCACTTACAGTCTGGAACTGTCATGACCCGTGCTCTGCACGCTGGTTTTTGTTAAGCTTCCTATTGTGTGTCGTCTTTGTCTTTGTCTCGTCTTTGTCACATCCTGTTTTATTTTGAAGGGTGATGTTTGTCATGACCCGTGCCAGGCACGCCGGTCTGTTTAGTGTTCCTTTTGTTCGATCCTCATCATTGCCTCATTTAGTTAGTGTTGTCTCAGTCATGCCATGTTTTTGTATTAGTCTCTATCCTTGCCTTGTCTTGTTTGTATTTTGTTAAGCTTCCCATTGTGTCTTGTCTTTGCCTGGTTTTGGTTACTTCCTGTTTTATTTTGAAGGTTCATATCATGTGTCTTTGTGTTGCTTTACTTCCTGTGTTTGATCCTGTGATTGTCTGATTGTTTCCACCTGTGTGTCATTAGTGTTCCTCCCTTGTGTATTTAAGTCCGTGTCTTTTCCCCAGTCTTTGTCGGGTCGTTGTCTGTGTCTCATAGCCAAGTCCATGTATCCTTGTTGCCCATGATTCCTTGTCATAGTCCTAGCCAGTAAGTGAGTGTTTGTCATTGTGATTCCTTTGTCATGTCCGAGTTGTGTTTCTTGTTGCGTCACCTTTGTTCATGTCTGTGTTTCTGTTCAGGTCTGAGTTGTTCCTTGGTTCGTCTTCGTCTTTAGTTTGCCACAGTCCTAGTTAGTTTATCGTCTTGTTCTTGTCTTCATTCGTGTTCATGTCTTGTTTCGTGTAGTGTACCCATTCTTAGTGTTGTCTGCCATTCCCTAGCTGTGTTGAGTTTCCCAGGCCATAGTTCTGTTGTGCGTGTTATTTGTTTGTTACATTAATAACTTAGTTTCTGTTTTCTTTTCTTAGTTCATAGCCTTGCCGATGTGTTCTCCTCGATAAAGAGTGATTTTCTGTTTGATTATTTTTGTTATTTAGATTCTTGTTTCTCTGTTTTCTAGGAATGTATTTTGAGTTGTGAGTTTTTCTTATCTAGTTCTTTCAGTAGTCAGTTCCGTTTTGTGTTATCCTCCTTCGGGAGCGTTTTCTGTTCGTTTTCTTATTCTTCGATAGTTATTCATAGTCTCGTCCCTTGCTTTCATGTGTCTTGTGTTAATGTGTTGTCTTTCCCTGTGTTGCGTCGTTGTTGTGTGAATTCTGTTACCCTTGTGTGTCGTTAGCCATTAGTCCCCTGAGAGTTAGTTGTCTTGAGTTTTCCTTGTGTTTAATAAATTTATTAATTGAACCTAGCGCCCCCTTGTGTGTCTGCATTTGGGTTCAGTTCCCCTTAGTCCCAGCTTTCCTGACAATGTTATGCGTCTTTGGTTGCTTTACTTCCTGTGTTTTCCATCCCTGTGATTGTCTGATTGTTTCCACCTGTGTGTCATTAGTGATCCTCCTTGTGTATATAAGTCCGTGTCTTCCCCCCTGTCTTTGTTGGGTCGTTGTCTGCGTTAGCTTGTCTGTAAATTCCTTGCCGTATACCTTAGCTATAGCCATAGCCATAGCCACAGCCGTAGTCATAGTCACAGCCTTAGCCACTACCATAGCCATAGCCCCATAGTGAGTGTTATTTGTTGTGTTTTCTTAGTTCATGTCCGTGTCTTGGTCCCTGTCTGTGTTACCCCTTGGTTTGTCTGTATTCATGTCCGTGAATTGTTCCTTGTGAGTTTTCCTTTTATTATATTTGTATAGTCAAGCTTTGTTTTGTTTTCGCTAGTTATAGCTGAATTTCAGTTCTTGGTTAGATTGTTCCTTGGTTTTGTTTTATTTAATAGTAGTGTTACTTTTCCTCGTTTTCAGGAAGTGATTTTTGTTTCCGAGGTTTTGTTAAGTTCAAGGTCTTCCATAGTAGTTTGTTTCTTCCTCGCGTTTTCTGCTCGTTATTTTAGTCATTGATAATTTGCTCATAGTCTTGTCGTTGTCTATAGTCCTGCCACGTTATGTGTTAGTGAGTTTCTTGCGTTGTCTTAGTCTTTCCCCTGCTCCGTAGCTTGCGTTATCTGTGTTTATTTATTGTTTCCCTGTGTTGCCGTCGTTGTATGTATAGCCCTTGCCCCGAGTGTGTGTTTAATCATAGTTTCCTTAGTTGTGTTTTTTTTCGTTGTGTTTAATAAATTTATTAATTTGAGTCGAGCGCCCCCTTGTGTGTCTGCATTTGGGTTCTACCCCATAGTTCTCCCTTAGTCCCCAACTCCCTGACAGGAACAGTGCGACGTTATCGTTTCGATCACAGCACTTGAGCTTCCCACCACGAGCGAGACGTCAGAGGAAAATGGCCGCCATGTGAATACGGCCCGTTATTTTAATTTTAGAGTCCGAAGGGAGGATAATGTTGCTCTGTGTCTGCTGGGTGTAATTAGCATCTCTTTGCTAACACGTCCCCCAGAACAGCTTTATAAGGTGAAAATAGTTTGTTTTGCTTTAATAGAATTATTACTTGCTCCAGCTTCTTAGAATGTAAATGGTTTGTTCTAAAAATGTGAGACTTTGAATTTTTGTTGCAAGTTAACCATAAAAACGTATCTTCTGTTAGGGAAAGCACATGTTGGTCCGGACTGGAAGTCAGTGTAGCAGCAGCTGACAGGCGGTACGTATTTGATTTATTTTTTACTGTTCTTCTGCCAGTTTAATTCTTATTTTATTTTGGTAAAAGAAACAGTCAAGACTGTCAAGTTCATTATTGTCTGTGTCACACTGTGAAAATTCAACTCTAACCCATTCACATTTTGCATGTCCACGATTGTGTTTGCAGGAAAAGAAATTAACCATCAGATGAAGACATCGGCTCAGTTCTATTCAAAGCATTCTGATAAGAACAGCTGATTAGAAACGTGTTCATTGGTTGTATGTTTAATTGGCTTGTTGCAGCAGTAAGTAAATGATACTAACAATGAAGAAGAAACACAAAACACTGTCACTTTTCAGAAAATGTAAAAATATAATTGTTTTTGAATTCTCCATTGGGTCTGCAGGAGTTCATCTGCCCAAAAGGTTAAACAAGTTTCTGAATCCACAGGAGATCAAACAGTCTTCAGACTGGAAACATACTAATCATTTAAAATAGCATCATGAGGTTTGGATCACAGGAGTGAACGAACATACTTTCTCGTTTTCTCTGGTCTAGACTAAGAGATGGACTCTGAAGCCAGCAGAACCATAGAGATGGCGGCGCTCGGCCGACCAATCGGCCTCGGGATGCTGTACGACTGCCGCCAAGATTCACTCATCACTGGTAAGAACTCACACAAATGTATTAAATACAACTGAACCACAGTGAAACTTAAAGAGTTTACAGTAACATACACCAACATTTAACCAAAGCATTTAGCTTGGGGACGTAAAGGAACAGGATTTGAAATATTCTGCTCCTGGCAACTCCCACTAGTGTCAAAAAAGCAAATTCTATCATTAAGTTCTGAAGCTACAAGCCAGGTAAAGCAGTTCTGCAAATTATCCCATAAAAGCTAGCGGTGACTGCCCTGCTACAGGCCGAGCCAAATTATGTCACGTTGTGAGTTGATCAGATAGAGATGTAACGAGAAGAAATACATTACTGGTGTCCTGGAGACCTTAAATAAGTTGGTCCTGTAAATCCTTTACATCGACCGTGTTTGGTGACCAACAGGTGGAGCTCCTAACGGATGGATGTGAAATCCTCCTGTACACACATCTTGTTCTCTGATAACACATCAGCGTTACAAGCTTGTGTACATAAAACCAGAAGGAGAAAAATTAACTACAACCCCTAAAAATTTGCTGCATTGGCCACAAACAGCAAGAAGAAGTTTATTCTCTGTAGAACCCTGAAAACACATTCAGCAGGTAATTTAATGTCACTTTTGGATTTGATTTGGTTTTCAGATGTTCCTGAAGTTTCTTTATTCATTACTGAAAACTTTTTTGGTTCCAGTGAGTTAACCAACAACATGAATAATAATGAATCCAATGCCTCTTTGTTTCTTACACATAAACTCAACTCAGCACTTTGATATCATGCATCACTTTTTTCTGCCAACACATTTTAAGGGATGGTTGGAAGAACCAGTTTTCCATAATTGGTAAGGCCTTCTTTGAGAAAAGCTGCAGGACTGTAGTTGCTGTTAGTCTCAGCGTTTCTGTTACTTGTGTCTAAAAGACTTTTCCAAGCCATATTGTCATGCAATAAATTGCAGGTAACTTCTACCTCTTCTTTTTGGCAGGCATGACACTGTGGGATCACGATGACCTGGAACAGTATACAAGAGAAATGCCAAAACCTAACACTGACTTTGAGATAGTTGCATCTGAATCAATTGAGCATAAAGCTTCAGCGTTAAAGGTTGATGCCTCTCTGAAAGCAAGTTTCTTGGGTGGACTGGTAGAGGTTGACGGATCAGCCAAATACCTGAATGATCATAAGACTTCCCAAAATCAGGCCAGGGTAACACTGAAATACAAGGCCACCACAAAGTTCAAGGAACTGTCGATGAATCATCTGGGAAATGTGAAGCATCCGGGTGTCTTTGATAAAGGATTAGCAACACATGTAGTCACAGGCGTCCTTTACGGGGCACAAGCCTTCTTTGTCTTTGACCGTGAGGTGTCTGAAAGAGAAAATCATCAAGACATTGAGGGTAACTTGAAGGTGATGATCAAGAAGATTCCTTGCCTTGCAATAGAGGGAGAAGGATCACTGAAAATGGAAGATCAGGACAGAGCAAATATTAATAAATTCTCCTGCAGATTCTTTGGAGACTTTTCCCTTCAGAAAACTCCTACATCCTTTCAGGATGCGGTAGAAGTCTACCAAAGCCTGCCAAAATTACTGGGAGCCAACGGAGAAAATGCTGTACCAGTGAAAGTCTGGCTGTTGCCACTGACAAGTTTAGATTCCTCAGCTGCGAAACTTGTCCGTCAGATAAGTATAAGATTAGTTCAAGAATCACAGAGTGTCCTGGAGGACTTCAGTGAGCTGGAAATGAGGTGTAATGATGCTTTGAAAAACACCACTGCAAAGCAGTTCACACAGATTGTCAAAAAGATTAAAACCTTTCAAGAGATGTGCTCTGAGTTCAAGCTGGAATTCCAAAGAACTTTGGCAAAGAAACTTCCATCAATCCGAGGTGGAGGAGAAGAGGAGGCTGTGCTCGCAGAGATCCTGAAGAAGAGACGTTCTTCTCCTTTCAACAGCAACAACCTGAACGAGTGGATGAACTGTAAAGAGAGAGAAATCTCTACTTTAAAGTCTTTCACCAGCATGATGAAGAACACCAGTATCGTCCCATCTCAAAATAAGTTTCATGAGGAAATACTCAGTGCAGAACATGCTGTGTGTTTTGTTTTCACCTCACTGGAGAGTGCTGAACCGTACCTGTCAGCTTTATCAAACTACTTAGAACAAAGAACCAAACCGGACGACTTTCAAGATTCGCACCCTCGTGATGTAGAGAAGGAACAATGGTACGCCTCAAAAGAGGTAGCAGATACAATGAGGAGTAAGGCAAAGCTCTTCAGTGACTTCGCAGAGGCCAACAAGGAGAACCAGAACATGAAGTTTTTGATGACTGGTTTAACAAATGAGACGCAGAAAGGCTCCAGCATCTACCTTTATCAAGATGGCTTTTCTGTCAGTGACAACTTTGAGCCACCTTCAAGACCTGAAACAGTCACAGTAAGTGACATAAACCACAACAGTGTGACACTGAAGATTTCTCCACCCAGATTTGGAGCAATGAGCATCACCTCCTACTCTGTTGAGTTCTGTGTCATTGGAGAGGATGGATGGCAACAAAAGACGGCATCAAAAGCTGGAGAAGTCACAGTGAGAGATCTGAGTCCTGACACAAAGTATACGTTCAGATGCAGAGCAGTAACCTCAGTAGGTGTTGGACCAGACAAGGAGGTCAGTGGTTCTGTTAAAACCTTACCTTGCAGCCCTCCTGGAAAACCTCGAGTTGAGCTAAACTCAGGTGAGATATTAGTTAGCTGGGAGAAACCTGCTGAGCTTGGACAAGGTGTCCACATCTTGAGCTACATCGTGGAGTACGTCAAAACGGACAACAGGGTGGAAGAGGAAGAACTCCAGTGGAACCAAATGATGTCAGGCACTGAAAATGCGATCATTTCAGGGCTTCAGTCCGAGACAAACTATGTTGTCAGGGTCAGATGTGATTGTGGTGCAGCTGGAAGAAGCAAAGAAAGCATCGCTGTTAATGTCTGCACAACAAAACGCGAATTTGCACGTTTTGCCGAATTCCTCAGACATATTAGCACAAGGATAAGTTCTACATCTCCCTCAGTTTACAAACTGCCTCTGGAAGAGGAAGACATGGGCATAGATGGATGCCGGCGGTATAACTTAGGCAAAGAAAGCATGAGGCAAAATCGCACAATAATGCTTCTTGGAGCGACAGGATCAGGAAAGTCCACTCTCATCAATGGAATGATCAATTACATTGTTGGTGTGGAGTGGAAGGACAATTTCAGATTCAAATTAATTGATGAGGATCAGTCAAGATCACAAGCTGAAAGCCAGACCTCTGAAGTCACAGTGTACAAAATCAACCACCAGGAGGGGTTTAAAATCCCCTTCTCTCTCACCGTTGTGGACACACCAGGGTTTGGAGATGCTGGAGGTATAAAAAAAGACAAGATCACAGAACAGCTGCGTGAGCTCTTCTCTGCTCAGTGTGGGGTCAGTGAGATTGACGCTGTGTGTTTTGTAGCTCAGGCTGCTTTAGCTCGACTCACAGCAACACAGAAATATGTGTTTGATTCTGTGCTCTCAATCTTTGGCAAAGATGTGGCAGAAAACATCAGGGTTCTGGTGACATTTGTAGACGGCCAGCGCCCTCCAGTTCTAGAGGCAATCAATGCTTCAGGTGTGCCATGTCCCAAAACACCTGAAGGGGAGCCACTTCACTTCAAATTCAACAATTCAGCTTTGTTTGCACTCAACAGATCTCCTGCAGCAGAAAACATGAGTGAGGATGATGAAGATGAAGGCTTTGATGAGATGTTTTGGGACATGGGGACAAAAAGCATGAAGAGGTTCTTTGTTGCTTTGAATGCCATAAACACCAAAAGCTTTACATTGACGAAAGAGGTCCTCAGAGAAAGACGGCAGCTCGAGGTTTCAGTTGCAACTTTGCAGAAGCAGGTTAAACTTGGGTTAGCTAAGCTTGAGGAGATAAAAGAGACAGCTGAAAAAGTGAAAAACCACAAGGCAGAGATCGACAGAAACTTTGAGTTTGAAGTTACTGTTAAAAAGCCTGTTCAAATAGACATTTCTAGAACTGGACGTCACCTCACCAACTGTCAGCAGTGTCATTTCACCTGTCATGATGATTGTCCCTATTCAAATGATGACGATAAAATACACTGTTCTGCAATGGGATCAGATGGATACTGTAGACAGTGTCCAGGCAAATGTCATTGGAGAGTACATCATAATCAGAAGTACAGATGGGATTATCAGGAAGTTAAAGAAAAACGAACAATGAAAGAGCTGAAAGAAAAGAACTATAAAGCCAAAGAGGGTAAGATGTCTGTCGAGAGAGTGATTGAGAAACTGCACGATGATTATCATCATATGCAGGGTGAGGTGGAGACCCTGATCCAGAAGTCTGCTCAGTGTTTAAACAGACTTAAAGAGATAGCACTGAAGCCGGATCCCCTCTCCACTCCAGAGTACATTGACCTGATGATTGAGGGAGAGAAGCAAGAGGCCAAGTCAGGCTGGAAGGAACGAGTTCAGTCGCTGATGGACATGAAAGGGAAAGCAGAGTGCATGGCTAGAGTAGGCAGAGGAGAGAAACTCCTCCAGAGTCCACCTACTGACTTCTAGCATAGGACTTTAGGCCAGACAAAGAACAAAACCAACCTGGACAGCAGTGAGACCGGTGCCAGAAACCAAGACTAGAACAAGATTGATAGACATCAGTGAAAACCCGGACGACGAGGCAGAGACTGATGCCGACCAAGACAAGACCGACCACAAGTCTGATACAGACCAAGTTGAGGCTGAGATGGACGTGATCCAGGCCAAGATGAGGCCAGGACTGATTCTAAAATCAGACCAAAACAGTGAGCTTGATACTAACCCAGACCAAGACAACACTGATTCTGAAATTAACGAAGACCAGGACGGGGTACTCGCGCCGCTATCCCACCAGACTAAGAAATAGATAGCGTGGGTCAGAGTTTCACCCACTCAACCCGTTATGAGAGCCGATCAGCACCACCCAGCCGAGCTGAAATATGAGTTAATCAACCACCTGAACCCGACCTGACCTTCAAACCACCAACTTTAATGTCAGTTGTCAGGACTGAGCCCAAGTTACCCTTCATTAAAGACATGAACTGTCTCTCACATTTATACACATACAACGGGTGAACCCGCAGGTCAGGAAGGTTGCAGGTCAGCACCGGCATCGCTACTATGAACACAACAAGATCAGGGACAGCCAAAGACCTGGGCAGAGTCCTGGGATCATCGACTCCATAACTGATTGCAAAGGTAGAAATTTACTAAAACATGTCTTGAGCTTCAATTGTGCAACTTAATTTAGTAAATCACTGCTAAACTACTATAGAACTTTGGACTCTATGTTCAAACGTAGTAATGGATTAACTAAGAGATGCTGCAGCCCAGTCCTGAGGTTTAGCAGGGTTAGGGTTTTGGCAACATGTTTAACATTTTCGTCATCTTATTTCAGCACCATTAAAATGATCAGCAGCTTCCAGCCATTGTGTGCACTCACAGTGCTGCTCAAGGTTCAACAGATTTTAATTTTCGATGCAGTGAGAAACAAAAGCAGATTGTGCACAATATTGTACAGATTTTAAGAAAATGAGATGGGAAAAGGGAAAAAATCAATGTATTTACATCAAGTGTGATCAAATTCTGTGCTGGAGCCAGTAAAATATCTCAACATGGATCACATCTGCAACACACCTGAATCAGAGACTTTTTATTTTTAAATCTATTTCCATTGTACCCAGTTTACACTGTTCAGCTGTTTCACTGCGCTATCATCTTATTTTAACATGTTTTATCTACTTTAAACTTTAAAAGTTAAAGTTTGTTTTGTTGAAGAGTTGAAAACATGATGACAATCTGAATCATTTTGATTAGTCCTGATACTGATGTATATCGACTTTGATGTTTTCACATTTTATTGTTCACGATGGCCCCCGCCAAAAGATCATTAAACAATAAAGAATAAATAAATAGAAGTGTTGTCTGTGGTCTCATGTGTCAGTGCCTTCTACGCCTTCTGCAGCTGTTTTCTCCTGCAGAAGCTTCCAGGTCAGTCGTTGCACTGCAGACCATCCTGCAGCAGCACAAAAAAATAAAGTGCACTTCTGAGGTGCTTGAACTTTACTTGAGTATTTGCATTTAATGCTACTTTATACTCCCACTCCCTTATTTCAGAGGCAAATATTGTAGTTTTTACTCGACTCGACAGCTGTAATGGATTTATAGAGCTGTTAAATCTAGTCTGTGGATTAGGCCTCCATCTTCAGCACCCTCTAAACTTTCTACCCCCTACCCGAACCAGGGTTTGTATTCCCACCCCGCTTTTTCTTGGTGCAGTTGGTGAGAGGCAGGGGTAGATGATGGTAGTGTGGCAATCGGCAGTTACATGTGGCATCTAGGCCTGTGGTAGCATTGTAGCAGCTAACAATAGCTAAAGCGGTGAGAGTATGATAGTATCTTAGCAGTTAGTATTGGTAGCTAGCAATTAACATTAACAGTATAGGTGAATCTAGCGTTATTGTCTTCTTCTGTTCCTCTTAGCAGGTAGCGGTTAGCACATAACATTAGCTAAATGGTAGCATCGGAACTGTATTGTCTTCTTCTGTTCTTCCTAGCGGTTAGCAGTAGCATTAGCAATAGTTAAATGGTAGCATCGGTACTGGCCACTACCTGGAGCATCTCTGGGTCAGTTGAACGTGGCAGTGCTGTCTGGATTGTGTAGGAGCAGTGTGAACTGGCACTAGGGGGGGGGGTGACTCTGGGACGCCGGAGTTCACTGCCTAACCTCCTGGAGGTGTAGTGGGACTAAGTAGGCGAAACACTGTTGAAGGGAGGTTTCCACCTGATGACCCCCAGAGACGTGTTAGGAATCACTGCTCTTTGGCAGGTATAGAGGCAGATTAGAGCTCCAAGGTTCTTCACTGAGAATGAATCCTCTTTTTGAGCACAAGTATCTTGTGTTTAAATTAACTGCTCTTTGGCAGGTATAGAGGCAGATTAGAGCTCCAAGGTTCTTCACTGAGAATGAATCCTCTTTTTGAGCAGGAGTATCATGTGTTTAAATGAACTAATAGGCACACAAAGTACATATGGCATGGTATAGGCCTATGTATGTATGTTATTAAGCTGAGTCATTGTCAAAGAAACATTTCTCCACTAAATTTCTCACATGGTTTCATTTAAATAACAGTTTGAGGCCCAAACAGGTAACATTTGACAATATTTCACAAAAAAAATCCAAGATTTGAGAAAAGAAAAAAAATGTGTGTATCCGTACTTTGTTTTTTTCTTCTTTTCTTTCCCATTAATCATCTCATGACCCCCCCCAAATGTGTTCTGTGACCCTTTGGAGGGGCCCGACTCCTACACTGGACTGAACTGGCTAACTGTATATGAGTAGTTGAAAGTAGCTCCACCTGCAGCAGCTCCAACAGTAACATGCTGCTCTAACATTGATGCTTCAGTATTAACATCTAATATTATCTAATTATCTAATATATACTAACACACTGCTCGCAGGGGAAGGAGTACTTTTGATACTTAAAGTGTATTTACCAGATAATACTTTGTTACTTTGACTGAAGTAGGATTTTGAATGCAGGACATTTGCTTGTAATGGAGTATTTTTACTTTGGTCAAAGCTCTGAGTACTTCTTTCACCTACAGAAATGGTTGGCGTCTGTGTTTATCATACAAACAATGGAAGGCCTTCAGATCCTTGGCAGCTCGCCTTCCGAGGATCACTAACAGGTTGTTCACCCCCCACTCCCCTCACCTGACCCCCCCCCCCCCCCCCCCCCCCCCCCCCCCCCCCCTTCCACATTTATTACTGCGACTCCCCTTTTACCTGTCTCAATAAGACATCCCTAAACCATTTACAGGTGGTTCAAACCACTGCTGCCAAGCTTCTGACCAGGTTCTCCACACGGTCTCATGTAACACTGATCCTGAGGTCTTCACACTGGATTCCCATCAGATTCAGAGACCAGGTCACCATTCTTGTAATCATGTTTAGAGCCTTGCTGTCAGGATTCAGCAGTATCACTCTCCTCTGGCTGTCTCTCTCTGTCTCTCTCTGTCTCTGTCTGTCTCTCCGTGTCTCTCTCTCTCTGTCCCTCTCTCTCAGCCTGTCTCTCTCAATATCAATTTCAATAAGCTTTATTGGCATGACTGAAGATCAACAATATCGCCAAAGCCAAATATAAAGTATAATAGTAAAAGTTATTGAGTAAAAAATATATATAACAGATAATTTACATAAAATTAGATTAGATAGATTAGATATATAAACATAAAATTAGATCAGAAATAATACTTACTTAAATAATAATTAAATAATAATAAACAAAAACAGATTGTAGATATAGACAGGTGTGACAGGTGTGTCAGGTGTGTCAGGTGTTGTGATGGTCGTCTCTCAGGCTGGGGCACAGTTTGACATATTTAGCTGCTGCTAAGCTGCTGACTCTGTTCTCTCCGAGGATGTGCTGCATTTTAATTTGATCAGGCAGAGAATCAAAGTCAGTGACTGAAACTTTGATTTTTGAGAGGAACTCTGCTCTCGCCTGTTCGTATTTGCTGCGGTGCTGCAGGAAGTGTGTCTCTGTCTCCACCTGTCTGTGTGGACAGAGCTGACACAACCTGTCCTCTCTGGGCAGCCAGGTCTGCCTGTGTCTGCCCGTCTCTGTGGCCGAGCTGTGGTCACTGAGTCTGTTCGTGGTCAGAGTCTTCCTCAGTGTCTCTCAGATATTCTGCCACCGTGTACTTTCTGTTTAGAGCCAAATAACATTGAAGTTTGCTTTGTGTTGTTGTTGTAGATGTCCAATAATGTAATGTTGTTTCTGTTGTTCTATGATTTGGGGGGTCCAGATTGTGTGGGGGCTGTTCTGAGAGGAGCTGAGCCTCAGGATGAGTTGGCTGAGGGGGCTCTTCTCCATGTTCTCCTCTTGGCATTGCAGAGCTTTGTAGTGGTAGGAGGGGGGGGTCACTTGTTTTAAGGTGTTTATAAAATTTGATGGCTCTTGTTTGAATGCTGATTAGAAGGGGGATTGGCCCAGCTCGGCTTGGCATCCATTGTTGGGGGTGTTCCTGTGCACTGAGGATGCTCTTGCAAATCTCTGTGTGCAGGGTTTCGATGGGGTGTTTGTCCCACTCTCTCTCTGTCTCTCTCTGTCTCTCTCTGTCTTCTATAACATTCAGTATTCAGTAGTTCTACATCTCTTGGGTTAAATGCTACGTGGACTATAATGATGTGTCCTGTTCTATGATTGAATCTATACCAGGTGAAGTGGCAGAAGTATTCAGATCTATTCCTTTAGTAAAAGCAGCAGGGCTGTAATATTCTGATAGAAGTAAAAAGACTCGAATCACTGGATGTGTGACAGTGTGGTACGGCAGCTGCACGGCACAGGAGAGGAAACAACTGGCACGGGGGGTTAAAACTGCACAGGGCATCGTGGGCCGCCCCCTCCCTGACCTAGACTCTATATATGAAGGCCGGGTCAGGAAGAGTGCGAGATCCATCGCCACGGACCCCAGCCACCCGGGCCACAGACTGTTTGTACCGCCTCCATCAGGAACAGGAACATCCGCACCACCACTAACAGACTGAGGGACAGCTTCTTCCCCAGAGCTGTCAGAGCTATCACCCCCAGCAGCCCCCCACTGGAGTGAGAGACTGTGAGGACTGTGAGCCACTGCACACCGCACTTTTACACCTTCACCTCCACCTGCACCTTCTGTGTACTTAACATTTAAGTACACACACACTTAACTAAATGCTCAGCCATTTGCATTCAGTATATACATTTTAGTATATTTTCAGCTGGTGTTGGTTCATTTCACTGCTATATTTTATTCTGTTGGCACATTTCACTTCCAGATTTGATTGTTTATTGTTCAGTATATTTTTATTGTCTTAGTATATTTTCATTTCTGGTATATTTTTATTGCATTTACGAATATACTGCATGTTGGTTTATTTTATTCTAGTATCTTAATTCTATTTTATAATCTTTCTTATCTTTCTTATTATCTTGTTTCTATCATGGGGGGTGCAATGCAAATTTCATTGACATGTCATGCTCAATGACAATAAAGAAATCTTGAATCTTAAATCTTGGAACTGCTGTAAATAAGCTAACTGTATATAAATTAAAGTATTATAATGAGTATGTCATGGTGCTACACCCTCTCAGCACCAGTGGGTGGACCTTCTGATGTGACCTTCGACCTCCAGGAGAAGCCCAACACACACACACACATCCTCCACTGTGTTCCAGATGCCGGCGGTTTCATTTCAGATAACAATCCACAAATGTGACCCCCGTCATCAAACCATCTCTGCTGCAGTGTGACGCAGATAAGTGGCATTCAGGTGACAATGGGATAAACGGACGCTGCTCGTCGTGGATCTGCAGACGGAGAGAGATGGTGGGAGAGGAACAGCGGTGTGATTCTTCGTCCCGTCAGCGGCGACAAAAGCTCCTTGTTGAAGCTCCAACACACTGATTCACCGGAGTGACGGCGGGTCAGCTGACAGAGCGCTTGTTTAATCACACACACTCTGCTCCACACACACACACAAACACACACACACACAAACAAACAATGGGGAACAGTTTATGTCCAGACACACTGTTGTACCATTCTGAGACAATACACAGGCGTTGTCAACTGTGCATGTGTGTGTGTGTGTGTGTGTGTGTGTGTGTGCAGTGGGATATTGTAAACCACACTTTAGTATCATACAACTGATTTGATTTTATGTGTGACACCCTGCTATTGTTTTCCCTATTGCTATTACCTGCTGCCTGCAACACCTGAATTTCCCTGGCTGAGGATCAATAAAGTCTTATCTTATTTAATACCACAGAAATCTATACAGCCGCAGACATCGCTTGCTTCTGATTGGCTGGCATTGGCAGGTGTCCTTTGAGAGTTGTGAGGTGAGAGAAGTTATTTCAGGCCGTGGACATGTTGTACGAACTGGATATCGGACTCTTAAGCGAATCAAAAATGTTCATTGAGCTCATGAGACAAAAAAAACGTCTCTACCTTCATGTTGTTCAGCATCAGCTTCACATTCTGATTGTTATCGTTATAGTCCGTCTCCACTGTGTGTCCCCACTCAGCTGGCGGGTCAACACAAAACTGCTGAGCGCTGCATAGCTCTGTCTGATGCTGTAGGTCCAGTTAGCTTCGAGCTAGCCTCTCTGGCTCTGGGATGGATCAGTGACTAGCCTGTTAGCTAACAAGATGCAAAATGTAGATCAAAGTCAAAGCCAACTTCATTGTCACGTTCACCAAATGTGCAGGACGTACAGAGGGCTGGAAATGTCGTGTATCACAGTCCCACAGAGTGTGCAGAAGTATAAAGATAAAACCAAGACGATGGTTGAAAAAATAAACAGAGGGGTACAACACTACTGAACAGTCATGGAAAAGTTTCAGCATCACTAGCTGCCATCATCACACAGGCTTGGAGGAGGATTTTTGCTCTTCTGATGCAGCTAGGCTAGCAGTTTCCCCTGATGCCAGTGTTCATGCTAAGCTAAGCTAAACACATTGTGGACTTATCTGTTTAATATTTACCAGAATATTACCACTATGACACCTCGACATAAACTCAACTGAGCCTCGACACCTGCGGGGCAGTTCGGACGCCGCATGTCCAACATGTGGGGGGGGGGGCAGGATTTATCATCCATCTGCATCACAACCTGCAGTGTGTGAACTGGGCCTGAGCACTGCTGTCTGACGCTGTAATGTGATTACTGCACATGTCATGTCAGTTTTCATCCCGATCTGGACAACATGCTCATAATTAATCTTGGCATAAATCTGGACTTTGGCAGCTTGAGCCTGTGACACACACACACACACACACACACACACATATGCACAACTATGGTGTAAAAACACAAATATGGGGCTTGAACACTCACAGCTACACAAAAAATATGCACACTGTCGTTCTCGCACACTCCTATTACACACGCACACACACACGCACACACAGCATGTGGCTCAGACGCTCAGCAGAAGCATTAACGTTGTTCGTCTGGTTCTTACTTACATCACACATCACATTCGCTGAAAACATAAAAACTTGTCCACAATGACATAAAATACAAAATAAAGGAAAAATACAACACAGAAGTAAAATAATACAAGACAAAAAGTCATTAGAATTTAAACTGAGCTGCACAACTGAACCAGGTGAACACGATGTAAATGTGAAAAGTGCTGAGCAAAGTGCTTTGCACAGTGACATTTGCTGCCAAGAGAAGTCGTGTTGTTATCACACGTAGTTTCTACAAAGAGAACACCTCACCGATAATCATCTGTAGCACAATCACATTATGATGGAGCTGCAAATGTAGTGAACTGTTAATTGGTTTGTCAGCCAATTAATTCTATGTTATAATGATACAAACGGCGTTAGCCTGACTCTGTCCTAAACTAATGAAATCCACCTCCCAGCAGCGCTAAAGCTCACTGATTCACACAGTAAAAGACTACGATGGCCGATCAAATAGTCCAACAAATAACTCTTTGTTAAAAGGGAAATTCTTGTTTTTGCTCTTCTGTTTTTATGTAAATTTGTTATGACATGTTAATCAGTGAGCTTTAGAGGATTTTGTTACCTTTGGGAAGAGCCCGGCTAGCTGTTTGCCCCTGTTTCCAGTCATTATGCTAAGCTAACCAGCTGCTAGCGGTGGGTTGTATTCATTGCACAGACATGAGAGTGAAATCAAGGGGAATATCTAACAGTCAGGAATAAGCATATTTCTTTCTAACAGCGCTCAGACTCAGTCATACAGACAGCTATAATCTTCACCTTGTATCAATATGAAGGTGATTTAAGTGGCTGCAGATTTAAAAAACCCAAAAAAGAGCTAATTCCCACCACCTCTTGCTGCTGGTGTAATAAGAGCAGGGGGGTTTGCTGCCTGTCTGATGGTGATAAATCAACAGAAATGTACCTTTACAATAAACCGCACAACAATCAGCTGATTCCTCAATCAGCCTTTTTCTCATTACTTCAACAAAAATATCTAATCTGCTAAATTAGAATAAAAAGCAACATTTGTGTGGTGCACCCTCAGTACCGGGCCTGCGGTGGAGGCGACCATCTTGGAATAATAACGCCAGGTTTTCCAGCTCTTCTCGTTTCGCCGGCACACTGTGAGCCAAGGATAAAAATACAAGTGTCTCTTATTGACCCGAGAACATTTCGATCAGCCGTCACCTTTTGACCCTGGACACGTCTCTGTCTTGTCATATTTTCACCAAACTGAATCCCTTTCGCTGTCAGGAGGTGACAGATGCGTGAGAGCTCGGCAGACCTCTCCTTCTCTACTTTAATACGACAAGCCGAGACTCAAGGCAAGGTCATTCATTAAACATGACCGTCTAAAAATAAAGGCCTCCTCCTTTCACTGGAGCTGCTCTCTTTAATCTGGGCCAGAGCTTCCAGTGGTTTGCATCAGCACATAGACAAAGAGAGACAAAGAGGCATGATTTACACAGCGAGCACGAGGAGGGCGTGTTTCATCTTCATCGTGACCAAAGGATGTCCACTGCCTGACCTCTGACCTCTCTGTTGGATTGTCTCCAAGTAGTTAAACCTCAGAAATCAAGCAGCAGCACATTTAGGTGACTCACGAGCACAACAGCTATTATTACTGTCATTATTCAAAAACGTGTCAGCAACAAACCTGTAAATTTTGTCTTTTTTGAACATTTTACTGGATTTAATATGATATAAACCAACGTACAAAGACGTGTTTCCTCGCAGCGGATCCTGTGAGACGCTTACAAAATGACAGAAAACTAAAAAACAGAACAAAAACTGGAGCACTGGCACAGAAACGAGCACTTCCTGATGAATACAATAACGGACGCCATATTACATCACAAGTTTCTAAGTATAGAATGATGAAGAAAAAGAAATACAGAAAAAGGTAAAGAATAAACCAAACCTCACTCCACCATGACAGCAGGCCGGCCTCTGGTTTTATACCACAACAACATATAAAATACAAAGTTGTGTTTTCTGAATGAGCCGATGTTTAGCTTTGATATTTTCTATGTAAGCGAGTTGTGATATTAGATTTGAAATGTCTGGAGAAACTTGACTTTTTGTGCACTTTTTTCACCTCTCTTCTTCTTCTTCCTCTTCTCGCCTTTCAGCTCCTCTTCATTCAGTCCTCTTCTGCCTGCCTCCTCTCACTGTGCTCTCATGGACGTGTGAAGGCTGATTCTGATATTAGACAGAAAAGCAGGAAGTCGGTTTAGTCGCTTTCGTGGACGGGACCAGTAACTGTGTCTCTGCTGGTTGCTGCTGGTACAGCAGGTACCTTTGGACAGGGCCAGGCTAACTGTTTCCCCTTGTTTCCAGTCTTTATGCTAAGCTAAGCTAACGAGCTGCAGGCTGTAGCTTCATACTCTTCCTCTGAGGGTGAATGAGACTCTTCCTTTAATTCGTCTGTAGGCGAAACTACAAGCTTGACTTCTTATTGTTATTATGAGGTTGTGATGAAGACTGTGAGGGTCTCCCCCCCGTCGTACCTCCCTGTCCTGTCTTCCTCATCATCAGTCACTTGCCCTCCTATCCTTTACTCCTCTTCCTCCAGCTTTCACCTCCTCTCTCCCACTCACTGCTTTCACCTCTCCTCTTTGTCCCTCTTCTACAGTGTTTACACTTTAGTTTTCTTCATCATCAACTCCTCCTCTTCCTCCGAACGTCACCTCTTCTGTCTTCCTTCTCTTCATCTTGGTGTTTTCTTCCTCCTGTTTACTTCTTTTGAGTTTTGCAGTCTCGTTTTCTTGGTCCAAAACCAACTTTCAGCTCTTCTCCATTTCTTCCATTTCTCCTCCTCCTCCTCAGTCCGATTGAACCCCCTCTTTTCACCTCCATCCCTCTTCATGTCAGTGATTATCTACTCCCCCTTTAAGTTTTATATTTGACCCTCTGGTCCATCTTTCACCTCCTCTTCCTTCATCTTTCACCCCCCCTTCCTCGTCCTCTCCCTTTATGCTCATTACATCTTTCCTCCATCTTCATCCTGGAATTTTTCTTCCTCCCTTCTTTGCTTTTTTTCAAATTCCACCTCCTCTTCCTCCCCCTCCTCTTGCTGTCTCGTCCGCTCTTTTCTCAGACTTTGACCTTCCTCTTCTCTTAATTCAAAAGTTTTTTCTTCCTCCACCCTCACCCTCCTCTCCTTCCTCGGTCCTGTAGGTGAGCTGCATGATTGGGCGGCAGGTTGGAGGGGTAGGCTTTTGGAAATCACATGGTTCACATATCCAGCTCTGGGAGACGCCATTTTGGAGGAAAGTTTGGAATTTGTAGACCTGGGGAGGTGGAGGAGGAAGAAGTGGAGGAAGAAAAGAGGAGAAGGAGGAGAAAAGAGGAAGTTGAAGAAAAAGAGAGGAGGGATTTACACTGAGAGAAGTTTGACACGAATGCACAACGCAGGCTGTGCAGGGAATAATACACAAGTGTGCGTGCCAGTGCGGGATAAATCTGTGTGGACTTGGCACGGCTTGAGTTGAGGTGTGCCACCAGGCTGGACTTTGAAGTTTTGTTTTTTTCTGAACAACCACCAAAGCTCCGGAGCCGATCATCCCCCTCCACCACAGCAGGTCAGCGCATGCATGCACCGCCTGGCGCTCAGCCTGCACGGAAACCGAGTGTTTTTTGCTTGGAGTTTGGCACACGGCAGCTCCCGCTGACTGAAAGCTAGATTCCCACTTTCCTCCAGCCGAGCGGAGCCGCTGCGGTCAGCCTGCGCGGTGCACGACGGGGCAGCGAGCCTCTCGAGCGGGGAAGTACAGCACGGAGAGTCGGTAGCGGACGGCGCTCCCCGGAGCCTCTTGCTGGATCCTGCTGGCTTTCTGTGATATTACTTTAAACCGGGACTCCTGTTTGCGCTCGCTCTCCCTCCGGACTTTGTCTTGTTATTTTCGCTGGACGTGTCAGTTTCCCCTGACAGTTAGTTTGGGGGCTTGTTTGGCTCGGGGGGGAACTTGGTGTCGTCGTGGAGGGATTTTCTTCAGCCGACTTGGAGCGGTGACAGCGGGGTTTAACCGGCGGAATAATCAATAAAAACCGCCCCGTGTGAGGAGTGTATGTGGCTAGCACAGAAGTAGCTCCATACCGAGCCGAGCCAGACCCTACCATGCCAGTCAGAAAGAAAGGTAAGCCGCTCTCACTTCACGTATTAACTAGCAAGCTAGCACGGCTAACCGCTGCCTGCTGGGAGAAAGTCAGACTGCAGCCTCGTATGAAGAAAGACAACCGTCCAACAAACACGGACACACAGTAACAGACAGGACTCGACCTAAAGACGGTCCGCACGGCTTATTTCGGCCTTACTGAGCCGTGCCGTGCCGGTCAGGTAAAGTGAGTTAAAGTAGGGCTAGCCGGTTAGCCGCTGTTGCTAACCAAGTTGTATATGGGGCACCTTGTCTGGAGACGAGCCCAACTAAAAATAAACTCTAATATTAATAAAATATTTACAAGGTCTTCAGCAGTCACCACAGCGTCCTGCGAGCGGGTTAGCCGGAAAGTTTAAGAAATATTCATTTAGATTTATGACATTAATCAACTTCTGTGCTTTTATCGTGAAAATTGTCTAAAGCGCCAAACGGCGAGTTAACAGAAACCTAATTATACTTAATTATCTTTAAACTCCCCGAGCATCACTACAGCACTGTGACTGGGCCTGTGATCTGCTGGGATCTGCTGGGATCTGCTGAGTCTGTTCGGCAAAGCAGGGCTGCATGCACGGACTGTTTTAATGATAAGTTGACACGTCGTTATTTTTTTGATCGATCACTTTGGCTATAGAGTATCGATAACGATGAAAAATGACCACCACACGCTCCCAGAGTACAGAGTGATCCGTTTTTGGTTCTGGTTTCACCAAAACAGCAAAAGTGCACGAAATGACGTGAAAACAGGAAAAACCTCACCGTGTTTTAATCAGTAATTTAATAAGGATTGATCGATCTCCCATCAGTTAAATTATCTGTTGAATGTCTGCGCTTTGTTGCTTTATCCTGCAGTTTTATTTGGTTTATTTAGTTAAGTTCATGTTCAGAGAAGTGTTAGTTGTAACTAAAACGGTCACTTTCAGTTTACTGCAAGACACGATTTGACCCTCTTTTAAAGGTCGTGGAGGAAACTAACGTTTATTTTCATTTAACCTGATTTTTTTTTTTGATTAACCAACGACTTGTTTAGTCGATAAAGTATAAAGAAAATATGCCCAGCACAAGTTCCAGGAGCCCAAAGCGAGTTCCTCAACATTCAACCTGAAGAAGAGTCAACAGTGAGAGCTGCATATCAATGCATAGCCATGAAAAACACCAAAAAACGAAAGGATTTTAATAATTAACAGAAATGCATAGAAAATTATATTCATTAGCTAAAAGTAAGTAATAGTGCAATAGTACAAAACAACTGAAGCAGCCTTGTCGTGGTGTTAAATGGTGGATTTCTTCAGCAGCAGCATGAGAAGTTTTGATGGTCTGTGACTCAAAGCTGACCTCATGCTTCCCTCTGTGCTGAGCCTGATCCACTGACCTCTAAGTAGAACTGGTCCTCTAAGTAGAACTGGTCCTCTGATTAGAACTGGTTTCTCAGTAAATCCATTAGTCGATCAACAGAAAATGACTTCAAGAAGGACTTTTACTAAACGATTAATCTCTTGAAGCTATTTCTGAAGCAGAATAGCTGAACTTTCTGTTTCCAGCTTCTGAAACGTGAGATTTTGCTTCTTCTCTTTGTTTTGCATCATAGCAAACTAAATGTGTTTGTGTGTGAAGACATCGCACCGACTCTGAAGTCATGATGGACATGTTTCTCTTTTTGCTGCAGCAGATTTATTCATAATGAAAATAAAGGTTCGTTGTAGCGCTCCACTTACTGTTTCTCTCCACATCTCTTTGTCCAGGTTCTTAAAAAGTCTTAAACCAATATCAGGTCTTAAAAGTCATTAAACAGTCTTGGATGTGTATTTATTACTTTTTCATTTCAACATCAGCATTTTATCCAATTTCCTTTAATTGCCGTTTGGTCAGAATTAGTTTTTTCAGCAGCAGAATGAGAAGTTTTGATGTTTATTAACCCAAATCTGACCTGACACTTCATCTGTGCTGAGACTGATCCACTGACCTTCATGCTGAATGTCTGTTGGGGGGAGGCCTCTTGTTGTTAAACCTAACTCCAGTGTTAAACGGCTTCATGTTTGGTTGTATTAATATATTGAAGTAAATGTTAAAGTATTACAGCCTGGTCTGGATAGAAGCAGCGTAGCTCAGTATTTCAGCACTGCAGGGTTATTGCAGCTGTTCATTCAGACCAGCGCACCGCTCGTCTGCTGGGCTGAAGCTGCGCTCTGCTGCCATCGCATCTCAGTTCAGTTTTCATTAGTCGTTGTCATCTCTGCTTCCTCCTCCTCCTCCTCCTGTCGCCCAGATGCACAGCGAGCCCTGCTGCTGCTGGAGGAGTACCGTGCCAAGCTGCAGCACGCCGAGGACCGGCAGCTCCGACAATCCATCCAGAGGGTCATCGACATCTTCCAGAGCAACCTCTTCCAGGCTCTCATAGGTATGATCGGCTCTTTCTGATCCTGAAAACACTTAACGAAGAGTCCCCACACATCCTGGAAAAATCCTGGAGCGCTGTCACGCAGCTTCCAAGGCATGGAAAGTCCTTAAATAATGACAAGACGGTCCAAAAATCCTTGAAAACAAGGGGCTGTTCGTAAAAGTCTGATAAGGTTCTTATGTGATCCAATTGCCATGTGCATGAGCCGAGTTCATATGTGCGATACTCGTGTGTACCCCCCCTCTCAGATGACACATACATACATGAAGATGCAGTCAAAGATCCAGACTGAAGCAAATCAGCAAAGGAAACATCAGTTTTTGTGTTGATACTTATCTTCCTCCCAGTTTCTGTCTGAGCTGAAGCTCTGACTCTTGTATTGATTAATCTCTACGTCTCTAATGTTGAACCACTGATTTCATCACTGAAGGTCAAACATCGTGCAATAAATGTCAGTAAACCGACGGTGTGTTAACAGCTGCCGCCGACCTCTCCGTCCTCGGCGTGTTTGTGGGAAAGAGGCGTCCATCGTGGCCGCGGCCTTCCTCGTGTTTGTCTCTTCCGTGCGAGCGGTCGCAGCGGGGCGAGAGGTCATAAAGTTTGTCGGTGCGTTGGTGTCACCGACCGGGGGGCGAGAGTTAGAGCACACAGGAAACACAAACAGTAGCGGCGTCTGGGAGAAAGAAAAAGCTCTGGAGGAATCTGCTGAAGTCCTGAAAAGATGAGCCGCAGCAGGAAGCTGATGTGTTACAGGACACGTCAGGGGTCCGGAGGAGTTTCACGTCGACATGGATGTAGTGTGTAGTATGTGTGTATACCACCATGTAACGTTTGATCAGCTTCATGATCTCACTGAATTATCCTTTGATCAGATCAGTTTATAATTTGAATAATCAATTCGCCAGTTTCAGTCTGTATTTTTTAAGTACGACTGCGTGTGTTTAGTGTTCAACAGCTTGTACTTTTGTTCAATTAAAAAAATCATTTTATTGAATAACCAGTTTAATATTTCCAAACTTGAAAAAGGTTTTCAATCAATCAAACTTTATTTCTATAGCGCCTTCCAACATCCAAAAGGAGCACAAGGCGCTTAACAAAGAAAATAAAAACAACAGATAAATAAAATAAATTAAAACAAGTAAAAAGAATTTTGAAAAGCACACAGTCAGAAACAGACTAAGCATTAAGGTTTTGGTTTTGGTAAGAGCACTGAGCAGCAGGTATAATATTGCATTATTTCAAGCTACACGCCAGTGGCTTGAGTGGCTTTATGCAAGATTTAACAGAATATAAAAGGGAGGAATGCAAGATGATTGACACCTTTGCCAATGTCTGATTTGTGCAGCAGTTTGACCCTTATTGATTTCAGATTTCTGTTTAACTGCAAAGCCACATGCCCACTTTCAGTCAGAGGAGTTTATGGATTGTAGAGCAGCTCAGCCTTGTGATGTTCAAGCGGCAATACGACTCATCAACTCGTGTATTTTGTGTGTGCCTGGAAGATGTTTCGCCTTTCATCCAAAAGGTGTGTGTTGTGTTGCTGTGTTTGAATTTTTGAGTAATCCCGAGAAGGTAACGAAACACGACTAAACATGCAAGGTTTTGAAGAGGTTGCAGGTTCATGTTGAGCTCATCGTCAGACCTTCGTCCTCCATTGTTGTTGTGCTTAGTGCAGAATCTGCTGCTGAGGTTACTTCACATCCTGGTATGATGCTCCCACTGTTCATGGGCTGGATGCATCTTGTGGATGTTTAGGGTTAATTTCTAAAGACACATACCCAACACTGTGAAGGAACGTAGTATTTGCAGGGTAGATATTGTGCACATACACACCGTGTAGTTAAAAGCATGAAAGTGCATTAAAGGCTTTAGTGGGCGAGTGTGTCAGTCCTGTTCATGTGTCCTGTAGACGGGATTTAAAACAGTTTGGTTCACACCAGAAACCTGTTGAGGATTCAGATCATTAGTTTTTCTCATGAGTAAAGGCTCCACAGTAAACCTCACTTTCTACTACTGTTTGTTTGAGGCAACATCAGGCCTTCCCAACAAACTCTCCACAAACTCATAGTGTGCTTAGTGGTCGTGTCCTCTTGGTACAAAACAGCATACCAGTCTCTCCGAAACTGTGCATCATTAACAAAAAGCACAAACAAGCATCAGTAAGTATTGTGTGCATATACAGAGGCTGCACGACGGGACCTGACCAATAGTGGTATGAGTGGAATCTGCACATTAAACGGCTGTTTGTGCAACACAAAAAAGCACTACACCACATGTACCAACTACATTGTAATTGAAGTTTTTAAAAAAAACAACAATGTATTTATTGAAGTTTTGTGCAGATATATCAAGGTTACACATATTTAACAGTAAACAAACAAATAAACAGACATTAGCTACATTCAAAATCAGCATTTAATCCATGAGGTGAAAGAAGAAACAGAAAAGAAAAATAAAGTGCAGCTCCTGATCGTGGTCCTGTACTGGGAGGATTTCTGTTGTCCCAGTTTCGCTCAGCAAATTAGACAAATCTTTGTTCTTGATATACCAAATATACCCCCCCCCCCCAACCACACACACTTTCTGAAACATTTCTTGCTTATCTTTTAAAGTATAAGTTATTTTTTCTAATGGTAAACATAAAGACTCTCTTAGCTTGTAATATTCCTATATTTATGAAGAGCTTTTGACAGCTATCTGTGTTCAAACCTGTAGGATATAAGCCCAGAAGAAATAATTTAGGGTCCATATCGAACTCGATTGATAAAATCTCCTGTAATATGGCTCTTACCTCTTCCCAAAATTCATTTACTTTTGTACAGGACCATAGACGATGAAACAACGTACCCTTATCTCCTCCATCTGTTGCATAAATCAGGTATCTGCATGTTAAATTTATTAAGTTTTTCTGGTGTAATGTACACCCTCATTAGCCAATTTAATTGAAGTTTTTGGTTAATTTTGCTTCCCACGGCCCGGCAGCCATTAAACGGTAACTACCCGGCTAATTTTGGGCTGAGGATCACACTGGACTGCATGTCCCAGTCAGTCATGTCCTGGAAGATTTCAGTGTTCTGGACAAATGGGAGAAATTCTGGTCAAATATCATCTGTGTTTATGGACCCAATTTCCCCGTGTTATTGTGCTATTATGTTACAACAACATAAAATTTTTGAAATTGGTTCAGTATTGAGCGGGAGCGCTGCAGCCGGCAGCCGTGAAACCGGCTGCAGCGTAATCCCTCCAGGTGTTTGGCACCAGCAAAGTACGTCCTCTAAAAGTGTTTGTTTCTGCCACGGACAGACTCAGATTAGATCAGAACAGTATGGAAAGGATCCCTGCAGAGGTACCTTTTTATTTACGCTTTATTTTGTTTAACCAGGAACGGCTGCTATGTCGCTCTCACCAACTGTTAAAACACGTTTCATCCAAACTGACAGAAACAAAATAAAACTGAACAACATGACGCTACACTGGTCCAACAATCACCAACAACTCTTCTTCTCCTCAAAGTGTTTTTCGTAGTAGCTCTCGATGGCAAACACACACCTGAACCAGCTCTCTGAATCCCTCGTCCTCTGGGTCTCAGCCGTTCAGCACACCAACTGGGTGATGGCCACGTGTTTATGCAAATTTACCTGTAGATCGACTTGCGTTAACTGTCAAAGATATTCATGGTAGTTAACCAGTTACCATCCCTAATCGTGTTTGTGTTCAACAGCTCACAGAATGTTTTTGTCCAACGACCCTGAAACAGCTGGCAAGTGAGATTATGCATCCCACTTCCTGTCTTCACAGGTGTAAGTGTTCTTCCTGCTGGTTGCTGATTGGTTGGCGTCCTTTAAAAAGATACCTTGCTGATTTCTAAGTTTCTTTGTTGTAAATTCAAAGACGATAACATGATGAAGACCTGAGGTGACTTTGTTTTCGTTAGAATTACTGGGGTTGACTTTTCTGTTGTAAACAAACAAGAAGGAAAACTCTTATGTTTTAAATTTAAGATGAAAGTCAATGACAGATGCAGGTTGACTTGTGGTTTGCACAATATTTTCACCCTCAGATTTTCAGTAATGTGTCAATCCGTTCGTCTGCTGGGCAGCAAAGACGTACCAGTGAGGGTACAAGTGGAAATATGCTGTATTTGACCCATTTGATTGTGAAGTGATGATCCTCTGTTGGGATGACTACATGTCCTTGTTATTCTTCACTTTTGCCCACATTAAGTTGGTTCAGAATCATGTTCACGGGTACAATAGAACATATGATCCAGTTATTTAACAGGGAACATGTCCGTAAGTTATTGTGAAGTCGCCCTGCAGGTTTGCCTTCGTCAGTGTTTGTGTGGAGTTTAGATCATAGCGGTGTGTTCTGTGGCGAGGCGTCACTTCGCTGCCAGCTAACGGTACCACAGTAAACCGAGACGCTGCTGCAGGGTTAACGGACGCCGAGCAGCAGGAATGTGGTCTGATCTGTTTGAGTTTCCCAGGACTGGCTGACTGTCTAACTTAGCGTCTGGCACTATTTCAGCTGTCTGCCTGTAAAAGTGAAGCTCAGTGCTTCACCATCAAAGGTTAACGGTCTGTCTGCAGGTCCTTTTTTAAAATCTTCTGAAGTGTGTTAGGGCTGGTTGGTGTACTGGTTTTGTCAGTATAACTGGTGGCGCGTTCTGCCACGACATGGATTTTGCAAAACTGTCATCACCGTAATAAGATAATGTGCTTTACTGTGGCTGTGATAACAAGCAGGTAGAAGGCTACGCACATACTCTCAGAACTGGAGTTACATCGAGTAACTACTACTTTCTGTTGACTCTTCAGGAAGATGTGAAGGCAACATTATGAGCAACACATGCTAATTTATCTGTTGTTGCTGCAAGAGCCAACACAAAGGTCTTCATCTACTCTGACCATCCGAGGAAGAGGAGACCCGGTGGATTAACTCCATGGAAATCTCCCTACAGCAACTGGGCAACGCGCAGGCTAACAGATATATCATTATGTGAGCATTAATCATTGTACTTCAGACTATTTTGAGGATCAGTACAAAGCAGGATCCACTTTAAAACTGAATCTCAACTGTGGACTGATACTGGCTTCAAATTTAGAGCCTCTAAATTTTTACACGTTTGTGTTGCTTTACAGTTTATTTTGCTGGTTAGCCCTTTGAATTTGGTGTTAGCTCCTCTGCTGTGTCAGTATGTGTGTGTTGCTGTATTGTCAGACATGTCCTGTGGTGCACTGACTGTTGGACTGGTATGTGTGGGTTTTCTGATGAAGTACATTATGTCAGTATTAGAGCTTTAAACCAACATTTTGAATTGTAGAAAAAGATTCAATTGTGAAAATTAATATTTGATTGTGGAAAAAAGCAGCACCGCCGCGGCGGCTGCACTGAACACAGACAGCAGTCACAGCAGTCTGTTTTTTAAACAGGAAAATCTGTTAAAGTCTGACATATTTAAATCTCTCCTGGCAAAATGTTCAGTGAAAATATTCCTCCTGCACAGGCTGTTTTTGCTGCTTCTTCCATGTCCACCGTCTCTCTCGCTTTTCTCCTGATTCTATGAATTAAGAGTTTATGTCAGCCAAACCAGAGTTGATGATGATTGTTGGACTAGTGAAAGGTGAACCTAGAAGGTTTTGTTGAGTTTGTTTTGTGTTGTAAGATACAGAGTCGACTTGTTTTTTTTGTTCTTTTTTTGGTTGTTTTCCTGTTCTGTTTGCTTCTTGAAGGAAATGTTAGAAGAGGCTGTTAAATCTAGTCTGTGGATTAGGCCTCCACCTTCAGCACCCTCTAAACTTTCTACCCCCTACCCGAACAAGGGTCTGTATCCAATCCCTACTTTCATCTTTGACTCTACCTCTTTACTTTCTACCCCCTACCCGAACCAGGGTTTGCATCCCCACACCCCACTTTTATTGGTGCAGTTGGTGAGAGGCAGGGGTAGATGATGGTAGTGCGGCACTTGGCAGTTACATGTGGCATCTAGGCCTGTGGTAGCATGGTAGCGGCTAACAATAGCTAAAGCGGTGGTAGTATGATAGCATCTTAGCAGTTAGCATTGGCATCTAGCAGTTAACATTAACAGTATAGGTGAATCTAGCTGTATTGTCTTCTTCTGATCTTCTTAGCAGTTAGCATTAGCATTAGCTAAATGGTAGGTGAATCTAGCTGCATTGTCTTCTTCTGTTCTTCTTAGCAGTTAGCATTAGCATTTAGCATTAGCATTAGCTAAATGGTAGCATCTGTACTGTATTGTCTTCTTCTGTTCTTCTTAGCAGTTAGTGGTTAGCATTTAGCACTAGCATTAGCTAAATAGTTGCATCGGTACTGGCCACTACCTGGAGCATCTCTGGGTCAGCTGAACGTGGCAGTGCTGTTTGGATTGTGTAGGAGCAGTGTCAACTGGCAATTGGGGGGGGTGACTCTGGGACGCCGGAGTTCACCGCCTAGCCTCCTGGAGGTGTCGTGGGACTAAGTAGGCGAAACACTGTTAAAGGGAGGTAACCACCTGATGACCCCCAGAGACGTGTTAGGAATCACTGCTCTTTGGCAGGTATAGAGGCAGATTAGGGTTTAAATTAACTAAATTGTCATGTTTAAAGGAAGTGTGTTTTACGATGATAAAATTGCTGTTTTTGTGAATGGAACCTGGTGGGTTTGGCGAGAGCGGTATAGCAGCTGTTTCTGGTTAAACAAAATGAATCTTACTCTTAAACATAAAGGTATGCAGGGGTCCTTTCTACACTGTTGTCAGACTTTTATTATAACAGTCTGAGTCTGTCAGCGGCAGAAACAAACACCTCCAGTGAGACAGACATGTTTATGTTGAAAGTGGTGTGTGTGGACTTCATAGGCAGAAATAGATGCCAATGGTTCAAACCTGTGTGTACAAGGAGCATTGGAACGTCATTTTGGCCAGTTTTGTCCACCCTTGTCTCAGTTTTGGCGGGTATAAGAGCTGAACAAAGCGGTGCTACTACTTTACCTACATGTCTCAGTAATGTGCTTTCTGCTGCAGTCTGAAATCAAACTGCTAAGGATCAGTAAGAGATGCCACCGCCGTTCAGGACGCGTGTGCTGACAGAAACACTTCAATGTGACGGTGATACCACGTTCCAATCCTTGGGCTGATGCCCACAGCGTCTCTCCTTCAGGGGAAGTCAGGGTGAGGACAGAGAGGAGCTGATCCTGAGGGAGATGGATTTTATCCTTTGTCTGCAGTGGTTTGAGATGTGGAGTTATTACATTTTGAGTTCACAGTTTGCCAACTTTTAGTTGTTATGTGTCTTTTTTTTGTTTGTTTTTGTTGCCATATTGGTTTTGGAGCAGAGAGCACAGCTTATTGTTGAATTAGCATTTGAACTTGAGATAGTTTTGCCTCCCTATCTGTTTGACTGACAGTTTTATTGATCACTGATGGCGCTGACTTGGTGACTCGTTCCAATATTCCTTGTAAAAAAAAAAACCTAAAACCCCCTTCATCTATTCTTGAGAGCACACCAATACAACTTGTATTTTATTTCAACATAGACATGTCTTTTAAAAAGATCCACACACCTACACCTTACAAAATAAACAAATAGAATAATGTCCCATACTGTGTTGTTGAATTATTTGCATGTTTCATTTTCAGGCAAAGTAATGTTGTGCGAGTTTGCAGGTGCTGGTCCACATGTCCTGGAAGACGTCAGTGTCCTGGACAAACAGGAGAGATTCTGGTCACGTGTTATCTGATTATGGACCCTGTTTTCCCATGTTTTTTGGAAAACAGGCTGCCTTGAAACCCCTCCAGTTTAACCAGAAACAGCTGTTATATCGCTCTCACCAAAGCCACCAGACTCCATTTACAGAAACAGCAATTTTATCATTGTGAAACACATTTCATTCAAATTTGATAGAGACAAAATAAAACTCACCAAAACCTTCTTTCAGTGCTCCAACAATCATCACCAACTGTGGTTTGGCTGAAATAAGCTTAATTCACCAAACAAGAGATTAGTGGTGCTGCTTGTTACTCACAGTCCGGTTTTAATTTTCCCATCAAATGTCTGGATGTGTTTGCAATTCAATTATTTATTTGAATTTAGAATATTTGTTGATGGGCCTGAACTGCATTAAATACAATGTATTGACTGTTCAGTCTCACTTACACACACACACACACACACACACACCGACACACACACACACACGCACACACACGCACATCTGTATCTGTCTGTGTATGCATGTATACATCTATATTTTTAACTCTATAAAATGAATAATATGAGCATAGTCTGGTTCATGGGGGGAAATTTTTCATAACCAGACAACAGCGATGGCTCGATTCCTTCAGTTTCTGTTCATCCTGCAAACATCCAGTTCAGGTTCCTCCTCTCAGCATCTTCATCACTAATAGATGAGTGGAGATCATCAGTGTGAACTCAGTGGCCTGTTTCCTTCTCTCTCCATCTTCATCCTTTTTTCTGTGTGGTTTCTCTGCTGCTCAAAGCACAGTCACGTCAGATTGATTTCTTTGGTTTAGATTTACGCGTCAGGTGTCGTCTGGGTTTGTGAGGCTGCCGGTTGTTGATGGATGATGGACAGTGGGAGGAAAGTGGAAACCATTAACAACATGAACTGAAGATAACAACAAGCTCATTGTTTGTGGAAGAAGTCTTCGCCTTCTGAGTGGGCGTTGTCAGAGTCGATGTTGTCTCTTTAAAATGTTGTGGGCGGACCCATCGTTCTAACTTTGTATTCGACTCAAAGCATAAGCAAGTAGCTTAGTACGCTAACATTAGCATTTTGCAAACCTTCATCCACTTTATACTGACGCGGTTAAAACCGACGCACACACAGATGTGCTGATTACAGTTTTGGCCAAATAAAAGTGAGGTGTAAGATTCAAGATTCAAGAGTCTTTATTGTCTTTGCGCATGTCAATGAAATTTTCATTGCAACCCCCGTGTTAGGAACAGATAGTACGAGGGATAAGAAGATTAGAAAGAATAAAATAAGATAACTACAATAAAATAAAATAAACCAACATGCAATAAAAATATTCGTAAAAGCAATTAAAAATATAACAGAATGGAAAATATACTAAGGCAATAAAATATACTAAACAATAAACAATAAAATATAAAAGTGAAATGTGCAACAGAATAAAATATACCAGTGGAAACAAAGGTCACTGCAGTCTATGATGGTTGATTCATTCATTTTCATTTTATTTCAGTTGGACTTTATTAAGATTGCTTTCCAGTTTTGATGCTGTTTATATTTTTTAATTTTTTTATTAAACCTTTATTTTACCAAGAACATTGGCCCACTGAGATTAAAAATCTCTTTTCCAAGGGCGTCCTGGCCAAGTGGCAGCACAAGTTACAAAGTTAAAAATTTCAATTTGATTATAAAAACAATTCAGTTAAAACAAGTACAAATCAGGGAGTCAGTCTCAAGTGTTCTCATTTTGGAATTAAAATCGCTCAAAGGAATCACTTCTGTTAGTTTCATGTCCTGTTGCAGCTTGTGTCAGTTCAGCTCATGTAAAACAAATGTATATAACATATAAGTTTATATGTAAGCAACAAATAACGTGACGGTGTGATTCCATTAAAAGCCAGTAAGTTGTAGAATGGGATCCTCAGCCTGCCTCACGTCAGCTTTGACTCCTCATATTAAATGATAATTAGTTTAGTGTTGTCAGACTGACTCTGCCTGGAACAGTTTCATGTCAAACTGCTTTAACATGTGCGCTCGGCGTCCCTCTGTGTGTCCCAGGCCTCGGTGCGTTTGTCACGCTCACCCTGACGTCCCAGCATCTGAGTGTCTCTGATGAAAAGTACATTTCTGCCACACAGTTTCCAATCTGCCAAACCCCCCCAAAAAAGAGATGTCTGCAGCAAGCAGAGCACAGTGTAATCCCTCTGTGGACACGACGATTACCCCAGTCCATAATCCCCCCCCCCCAACTGATTGAGAGAGGGAGGAGGAGAGAGAGAGCGGTGTGCTTCACTTTCTGTTTTTCTTCTCATTCTCAGTTCAGACTGGCCTGATTCCTCTCACAGAAACAGATGGCATCAATTGAATCTTTTCTATGTGATAAATCAACATCCAGTTTTCAGCCCTGAAGATTTGGATGTTACTCTAATTGCAGTGTGTCTGAACTGTGTGTTTTGGCTGGCCGGGATTTATGACCTGAGGGTCAAGGGCTGCAATTACTGATTAGTTTTCTTTAAGTGATCGTCAAGTGTATCAAATATAAGAAAATTAATGAAAAATGTCGAGGATATCCCCTTCACAAGTTCCAAAAACTGAAGGTGACATCTTATGTTCACTGACCAGCAGTCCAAAACCTCAAAAAGATTCAGTTTATGGTCACATAATGTGTAGAAACCCATTAAAATGTCACATTGAAGAAGCTGGAACCAGTTTTTAGCTTGCAGACATTCATGGTCCCAGATGATGAATCACTTTTATAATAACCTTTAGTGCCACGAGCAGCTCAAAACCTCACTTTCACTTTCACTTCTGCAGTAAAATGTGTGATAATTTCCTTTTTGACGTATATTCAACTGAAAACAGAGCAAAGACCTCATCAGCTTCACGGATTTTTCCGCGTTTGAGGCTTATTGGAGCAACAAAAGACGTTTTCACAAGTAAACGGGTTCACCGCTGTCTGAAAAACTGTGAGCCAACAGTTTGAGAGCGTTTCTCAACGCACACTCACAATGAATTTAGGGATTTCACCATCAACAGTCCATGCGATGAGATGATTCAGAGAATTTGGAGAAATCTCTGCACGTAAGGGACGAGGCTAAAACCAACGCTGATCCGGCGCTGCATTAAAACATGGGCTGGGAACACGCAGTTCATCACTGACTCTACAGCTGTAACTTCAGGCCAGATATGAACAACAGCCAGTGTGCCGTGGTCTGACGAGTCCACCTTTCACATTATGTTTGGACATCATGGACGTCGTGTCCTCCGGGCTGAAGTTCAGCAGTCAGCAAATGAAGTTACATATAAACTTCAGCAGTTCCAATAAATATCTCGTCTCTGATTCTAGAAGGATCTGCAAGTCATTGCGTTCTGGTTTTATTTCTGATTTACACAGCGTTTCACGTTTTTTTAGGATATCGACACCAAATTCATGATTTTAATTATGAAAGTTTTCATTCATTACTTAACGTTTATTTTCAAGTTGATTTAAATTCATGTCCTGTAGGCGAATGTTTGATTTAATGACTCTGTTTCCATTTTCAAGTGTTCAGTTTTCTCTCGTTTACTGAATCACCAACGTGCCAGTGGAGTGACTTGTACCAGGAACAGATGTGGCCTATAGATATTCACTCTCTTTCTACCAAAGTACCAACAGCTTGGTTCCAGTGAAAACAGCCACTTGGTTGTGCAACACTATTTTCATGCTGTGGCCACCAAAATACCAAACCGTTGACTGCTGGTGCTGCCGCAGGTCCAGAAAAGCTGAGTCCTTCATGTCGCTGCTACATGAATGACTTAAACAACCGGGTATCGAAATAGTTCCCAGTTAAATCTCAAAACAAAAAGCTGTTTAATCGACTGATTGTTTTAGTACAAGTCATTTTACACAAGACGGCTGAAGAGACTGGATTTGAATTCTGTTGTGAAACTGATCCAGAACCAGTCAGGGTCCTTTCAGAGAAGCGAAATGTGACTGCAGGTGTTCCAGAGACAACAATCGGCTGAACAGCAGAGAGAACCAGGCCTGTGTTTGAAACAGGCTAATGTTAGAGAGAAGTTTCTCCTGTTTTCTCCTGTTTTCTGATTAGATTTCAGTCGGAGTCCTCCCAGTTTTCTGATCTGCTCCTGTGTTGTTGATACAAACTCAACACTTCCTCCATGTTTACCTGATAAAGTTTCCACTGTGAGTCATGTCACACTCACCACAGTGTAAAAACAACAATAATGTTTTCATTCATTATAATTTCACCCACTTTTGCAGTTTTTTTCATTGTGGGTTAAGCTCATAAAAAGCTTTCCAGCAGCTCAAATGACATGTTCGTGCCGTTTCCTGTTACACCTTTAATGTGAAAAGTTTACAGGAAGTGTTACTGACTTCAACTTTACAAACAGCAAAGTAGACCAGGATATGAAACGGAGCCAGTGTTGGTGTGTTGATCAGAGTGGCTTGTTAATGGGCCGGCTCTTTATTTGTTCAGTCAGATGTAAAGATCTTTAGTCTGTCTCTGTGTTGAAATGTCCCAGAGACGCATTTAAAACATTAAACAGCAGCAAACCTCCGGTCTCTACCTCCGTCATCTCCACCTTCTGACAGCTGCAGATTTAGTTTCTTCCATCTTTTGCTTCAGTGACAAGTTTAAAAGTCATACAGTCTGACAAAAGTCTGACAGTGTTAGACATCCTCTCCAGAGTCAGATGTTTCAGATGGACATGTTTAGCTTAGCACGGGGACGCTAGCTGAGCTCTACCTAAAAAAGCACCTTCTGTCTGATTTGCATGTAGTGTGTCATTTATTGAACAGGTGTAGAAACCTTCCGCCCTCCCGCTCTTTGGTTTGCTGTGAGGTTATTTTGAGACTTGACCATGTTTTTAAGACCTCGAAGCCTGAGAAGCTGTTAACTGATAACTGTCTGTGTGTAGGCATTTTACATCTGAGATTCAACCTGACAGTTCCTGTTGTACCGGTTCAGAATATGAAATTAGTGTTTGATGTGCATCGTTGACCTGTGCACACACTGTGGGTGCGGTGAGTTCCTGTTCTACGTGTTATCCTGGATGTTTCCACTCAGCTGCTGCTCTGATAGCAACAGCAGTCTAAATAGGTGTGGTCTTTTATTAGACTGTATCACAGAAGCTCTTGTGTTCGGCCGTCTAACTGGTTAATATGATCACGGTCTGCTCTGACAGGAAGCGCTGTTCTCTGATCAGTCACTGGCTCTGTTTAGAGACGCCAGCTATCTGTTGACTGATCTGTTGAAGGTCAAAAATAAGTGAACTGAACACACCTTTATGGTTCCTTTCATTCTTTTGGTCCATACTACTGTGTAAATATCGTATTTGGGCCTCTATATTCTACCTTTCTTTAAATACTTCATTAGTTTGTACACATGTTCTGCTCCCCATGCAAATGAATGAACATGAAAGGATTTGTGTCAGCATGCTCCTCTTCCTCTTAGACTCAAAACTCAGTCTGAACACACAGACGTCGTAGAAACGCTGCTGAAATCAGCACAGCTTACTGCCCACGAGACTCTCCCTGTGACTTCTGATCTTGCCTCATAGTCATTATTTTTAGCTGTTTTCTTCAGTATAACTGTTGTTGTCTGTTTGCATTGTTGTAGGTGATGCTACATGACTTCTGATTGGAAGCTGAAGGGAAGTGAAGTGTCAGAACTCACCGTCGGCACAAAGAAACTGGGTCCAGAGGACGGTTGAACTTTCTGCCTCATAAATAACTTTAGCAGTTAGTCGATAATGAAATTGTTGCCAAATAACTTTCTGCTGATCGACTGCTCACTTAATCAACTCATTGTCTCAGCTCCAAAACTACGAGCCTCTCAGCGACCTCGGCTTTCTAAAGAGTGAACAGAATATAAAAGGCGGTGGGACTGTCCTCCTTCCCTCCTGTATGTGATCGTCTGTGGTAACTGCAGTGCTGCTGTCAAACATTAAACTCTAACTTTGGAAACAGATCACTAGTTTCACTGTAAAATGATCTCCCACAATTCCGCAGAGGTCCCTTTTTATTGGGACGTCAATACGGCGCTGTGTTTAAGGTCGTCCCTCGAGGACGCTCAGACTAACAGCAGGGAAGCGTCCTGCACTGCAGCAGCAATGTTCATGCACAGAAGCACGAAATTCTCAGTTTGAGAAGCTGTAACCTGTAAAGATAAAATGAGTTAATTGACTACGAATTGATTAGCCACCTGAGCTTGTCACCATTAACTGTGTTTATTAACAGTTTAATCTAACTACAGGAGAAGTGTCCTGCTCAGGTCCAGACACAGTTTAACATTGTCTTGTAAATGCTTGTACAGCTTCAACTGCTGACCACATTTCCATCAAATAAGATCAGTTCTCAGGGTGCTGTACCCGGCAGCCTCCAGGGCAGGAGTCCACTGGTTGGTAGAAGTTAAATTGACACTCCCTCAGGTGTCTGGCTGTTATTTCTCCTCCGTTTGCAGGCTCCTTATCTCACACTTTACAGTCTGCCCCCTCAGGCCTGCTCAGTCTGACCCAGACTCACCTTCATGTCCCTGTTGTCCATTCAGGTGGATTCAGGCTGCTGATTCAGCAACAAGACTCACGGTCTGCAGCCGTGCTAACAGCTCTGTCCTGAGGGAACAGTGATGCTTTGAGCTAAATGCTAACAACAGCATGCTAGGCTGATGTTCAGCAGGTTGAATGTTTACCGTGTTCACCAACCTAGTTTAGCGTGTTAGCCTGCTAACATTTGTTAATAAGCACTAAACAGGTGAATGGGGACGTCATCAGCTCTGCAGGTATTTGGTTATAAACCAAAGTGTTGGACACATTCAGATGTTGACCTGATCTGATGATGGCAATCAGTGAAGAGTCAGACAGTCACTGACGTCATTACGATTCGTCCTCAGGGGAACATGAATGTCTGCGGCACAGTCCATCCAGCAGCCGTGGAGATATTTGTGTCTGGTGGACTGGCTGAGTCCTGCTGTTACGGCTGAAACACAGAAAACAGAATTAATACAGTTATTATGAAGAGAGAAAAAACAATGAGACGGGTTTGGAAGAGAACAGGGAACTTGATATTTTTAGCTCTTACATCAGCTTCTTCTGAACTCTGTTGATATTTGAAGCTATTTTCAGTCGTCAAAGTGCATTACATAACATTTGATGATAACAGTGAGAAGTTATATCTTTGTTTGGGCCTGTTTTCAGTGTTTTGGCTCCTCTTTGCTGATAACAAAGTCTTGTTCTTGCAGCTGATGTCAGTTATATTGGAGTATTTAGTGCAAAATAAGCCGGTCCATGAAACACGCTGGTATAAATATGATGGTTTGAGCCAACACGCCGACCCGTCTGCTGTGTGACTGTGAGCGGGATCGTGGGTCTGAATGTATTTCTGATCATGTTGTAGTCAGAAGAGACCAGACCAGACAGATTACAGAGTGGAGTCACTGCAGCAGCTCCACGTGGCACCGATGCAGCGTCGGCCAGACATGTTTGGCTTTTACTGCGAAGCTGAAGGAAGTCCTCCTAAACAGCACAAAAAGTTCCCGACTGGGTTCAACTGTTGCTGAGGATGAACCTGCATGGACAGTCCTGAGTGTGAACTTATCATCAGATGCTTCTAGTGAGAAGCAAAGACCTGTGAAGCTGAGAGAAAAGGCCCCTCCCTCTCCTGTGGATGATGGATATTGAGCTCACCTCACACTCAGTTTAAATCCTCTTTCTTCATTAGTTCTGATGCACATGTGTTTTGCTAATGAGGAAATGTAACTGAGTTTGTACGCATGTGCAGGACAAAGACACGTCGTTACCTATAGAAATCATTCTCATATTTAAGATAACATGCTAATTTGTTAGCAGGCTGAAATCATCGTTTTTCTTATCCAGCTAATGTTGTTCTCAGAAGGCAGTTTGAGGATCGAGGAAATCAACACCCCCTGTAAATCCTGACCTCCAGTGGTTTTCTTCTCGCCTGGCTGCAGCGATGTACAGGTGTATTCCAGGACACTGTGACATCATCGTTGGGTGTGGTTACAGGTGAAACAAAGCAGCTGTTATCAGAAGTGAAACAGAGCAGAGATATGCTGCTGCTGAGCCTGCTGCTAACTGAACTAAGCTAACTGCAGAAGATAAACTCACCTTAAATATCTGCAGGTAAATCGTTCTGCAGTTTAGAAACCAGCATGGCCACTTTATTAGATATACCTGATCAATGACAGATATGTATGTGTACATAGTCAGGGTTAACCCTAACACACCTCAGTATAAGCAGTCCAGTAGAACAGTATCCAGTAACAAACACACTGAGTCCTCTAACTACAACTGAACGTCTTAACCTTCATGAGAGCAGAGCTGCTGTGCTGTTTGTGCTGTTTGTGCTGTAGATGGTACATGAGGACCTAATGAGTGGGCCACTGTGTCATTTGTAGTGGTGATCTGATGGTTAAACATCTGCGCCAGGCGGCGTTCAGCTGCCGCGCCGAGCCAGAGGAAGCCTCGGTTATTTTAGATCTCCGCTCACTGTAAGCGCCCCTCCAAAAATAAAACGCATGTTGAATGTGGCCGCTGGCCTGGAGGCTTTTTATAGCATTAGCCTGGCATAGATGGACTGAATGAGCGAAGCTATTTGATGATTAAAAACACATGTAACACTGTTACACTATAGTCTTACATACATTAAAGACCGTCCCTGGTGTCGCGCTCTGCCACAGCACGGCTTTGGTTCAGTCCTCGGCCCCTCCAGTCTGCATGTCGACGTATCCCCGGGCAAGATTCTGAACCCCAAATTATTCCAAATCGCTGCGCCAGTGGTGAGGGAGTGTGTGATTGAATGGGTGAACGCTGGACCTTTGAGTGGTCAGTAAGACTAGAAGAACACGACAGAAGAGAGCATCAGCAGTGAAGCAGGAGAACAAGGTGCCTTCAGCTTATCCAGCACGAGATATAAAAGTTTGTTTGCAGTGAAAGTGAGTCACCGTTTGCCCCTTATTCTGCTTTCCCATCTCAAATATTTCCTGTGCTCTGTCCTTCCTTCGTTTACTTCTGGGGGGTTCAGTCATATAGCAGTTTGCGTGCCTCTGCAGGGGCCACAGCCGCGGCTGGAGGATGAAATGATGAAGTGATGGCATTTCATATCCAAAAGGTCAAAGGTCAGCGTCACTCTGACATCATAGTGTTGTGCAGAAACACTTTTCTGTCTGTTATCCAGCAGCATCACTCATGAACAGACGGCAGACGGTGACAGTATTTGGTCAGATGCTGAGTTGGCGACTCTGATCCTGAACCTGAGCTGATTGTTTGGATCTTCTGAGCTGTGTGTGAAGCCTCCACGCTTCACAGCCTGTAGCTCCTCTGCAGCAGCGGCCATATCTGAAGCAGAGCAGTGAATCGAGTGAAACAAAGAGACTTTTGCTCATAACAATGTTTTTTTCCACATTATAGTTTAGTGTACAGATTGTCAGAAGTAATGTGACAAGATGCTTTTGAAATGTATCTCCCAGCTTAGTGTCAGCAAATGAGGGTCATTGAAAAGCTCATGAATGTGATGTCAGAGTGGGACCTCTTTGATTTCTTTTGTTTGATCAGAAACTTTGTCTGGTCCTCTGTCGTCTCAGATATCCAGGAATTTTACGAAGTGACCTTATTGGACAGTCAGAGATGGGTGGAGTCTTCCAAGGCGGCGGATCCCATGGCACCCGTCAACCTGTGGGACTTTTCCAGCCTTCAAAGCACAACGGTGACCTCGGACACTCTGCCCAGCCTTAGCACCAGCATCGAGGTAAGAGCGGAGCAGAGAGCGACAGACCGTCGGTAACCAATCACAGTTCAGGCGCCAGTGTAATGTTGGCTGGGGGGTGACAAACAGGACAGGAAGTGGACCGCCACTGACCACGCTCTCTTCTGTCTTTAATGTTAAGGTTCAGAACAGCCTCCAGTAAAAATAGAGAATATTAAAAATAGATCACACCTCTGAAAACATTACAGGATGATGACTGAAGACGCTTTTATGATCACCACGGTGTGTTTGATACGAACTGCTTCAGCACGGAGCAGCGAACGCAACATCATGTTTGTTTGTTTGTGTGAAACATTTTCTATTCCAGCTCCAAACCTTTCATCTGAAGGTGTGCACGTGTTCGCTCTTCCTGAGAGGTGGAGACGAGCCTCCATCTCTGCTCTCAGTGCTTTTAATGATCTTCTGTCCCGTCGAAAGTGTTGAGACGCTGCGTCACCTCTCTGTTTGTGTTTCTGTTGGTTTTCTGCCTGATTGTGTTGTTGTTGTTTGGTGCTTTTCCCGCTCATCCATACGATGTGTTGAACTGGGGTTGAAACAGGTGACTGGGTAATATGGGTGGGTGCTCTCCTTCCCTTCAACTTAATTGAACGCTTGTAGTTTATGTTGAACAGACAGAACTCAATGCCAAGTCAAAAAGCCTCAGTGTGAGCGGCGGGACAGATTGAAAGGCCGCTGCTGCCTCCTCCACTGATTCCACATCAGTTTGGTTATCCTCCCTGGCCAATAAACAGCTTTTAGTAAGCAAAACTTTCTATAGTAATTGTGTCCTATTACAGCCGATATGTCTATTTTAGGATACAGCTGTCTCTGTTTGGCAGCATGGGGGTAGAGTCAGTATGACACCAACCTGTGCTGTAAGGTGCCGGTTTAACCGACTAGGCTACAGTTCCAGTTTTGGTTCCACTTGTGAATGTTTGTTGGTGTTTATTCTTCTGCACTAATAAAATGAATGTTTTTAGGTTTTGGATTGTTGGTTGGCCAAAACAAGACATTTGATGACGTCACTGTTCGCTGTTTTCTCACATTTTTTAGGCCAAACAGTAAATCAGTTAATTAAGAATATGATTGGCAGACAGTTCAATCATGAAAATAAAAGCGTAGTTGCAGCCATGGACAGGTTGTTGGTAGGATCTGAGGGATCCTGTGCTGGGAACTCACACCTTACCGCTGTCCAATCAAAATACAGAACACTGCCATTTCCTGGCTTTTTGTAAATATTCCTTCATGTTTATTAGGTGATTTAAGTTTTTGTATCATTAATCTGAAAAGAATTATTGCTAAATGCTCTTTAATGTCCTCTGAAGCTATCGAAAACTCTTCAGCTTGTTTTTGATGTTCAGAGGCCTGGTACTGGTCCACGGCCCAGGAGTTGGGAACCGCTGCTGTCCAGAAAAGAGCTGAGTAAAAACAGAAAGCACACAAACCTGAAAATAAAACACACATCTGCAGCCGTTCCCGTGGAGACGTTTCACATCAAACGTCCTGGAGGATTTCAGCTGGTTCCTCCAGTCTGCTGTTATTAGGACCAGTGGGTGTCTTCAGCAGATTTTATCAGCTGTAGTTAATTAACATTAATTCAGTGAATCAACCAAACCACAGAGTGAAGCTATTTGCTTTTCTGCTGAGTAAGCAGCTGTAGTTTCTGGTTAGGGAAGATGTTTGTGTTAAATCCCTCCAGGGACACACCTACGCAGGGCTGTCCACATACTTTTGGCCATGTGTTTGTCGACTGATTACATGAGAGGAACAAACTCAGCGAAGGTGGCTTAGTAAAGAATCAGAATCCCAGTTTGAGATGATGAAATCAAACGAAGCTGTCGTGTGTTCAGCAGGAGAGTAGCTCAGCCGTTTCTCTGCAGTCTCATGGCTTCAGAACAGTTCATGGGATTCTCCAGAATCTGGAAATAATCCACAAAATCGTTTTCTTTCCTGGTATGAAATTGATTTTTAAAGCTAAAGTTTGAGGAGGAAACGGCAGCAGACAGCTGGTGATGGAGACGCTGTCATGAATTGATGTGTGCTGTATTATTATCATACAGAGAGGATCAGATAGACCGACTGCCAGGACGTTCTTTATGTGTCCTGAAGTTCACGTTACCTTTTTCATGAGCTTTATTCTGCATTTTCATGTCATTTTGACAACATATTTAATCTCCAAAATCACTTACATTAAAGCTTTATCATTTTTTTATTCTGAAGTTTTTTAGTTTGCTGTCAATCAACAGACACAGAAACACGTGACACGTAACAAAAGCCAACACGCCGTAAACAAAATCAGGTCATCTCTACAACACTGAGCACAGGCTGCTAAAAAGCCCCATTTATCAAAGCTCATTCTAGATTCAGTGAACTGGGGGAGGCCTGCCAACAGATCACAGCAGATCTGATGGTCCGACTGGTCCAGAATGAAATCTCAGTTCATACACATGAGGCGGAAGAGGCCAGAGGGGTTGTGTTTTGAACACTGACAGCGCTGCATGTTCCTGCAGTGGGTTGGACTCTGAACGCACCACATAAAAACCTGACAGTGATTCACTTCTTCACAATCATTTCAGCTGTGTGTGTGTGTGTGTGTGTGTGTGTGTGTGTGTGTGTGTGTGTGTGTGTGTGTGTGTGTGGAAAAACATGAACTCTGAAACTGTCTGATCTACACATACGGTTTGTGTTTATAGAAGTTTGCTCGTTAACGAGATACATCAGGCAGTTTTGGAGTTTTTAGCTTTTAAAGGAGCGAGGCTAGCAGTTTCCCCCTGCTTCCAGTGTTTGTGCTAAGCTAAGCTAAATACGTCTGACTGGAGGAAACGTGAAAATGTTGGCCTGTTGTCAGAGTGCATGATGGATGGAAGCTTTTCCGACTGAGCCTTTTTGTTATTTTGTTCTATCCGAGCCCGTCATGCGCTTCGTGCTTCTCTGCTTGAGGAAGAGGAGGAGCATTTTCTTTTTGTGTGTGTAAATCTTGTTTTTCATCAAGAACATGACAAAGCTGAGGCAGCTGCAGAGACAGTGTTTGTGCTCAGTACTCTGGTGGGGGTCACATGGGTTAAAAGGTGAACTGTTTTACCTGTTGATGTGCCAGATGAGTGGGGTTCATCTTCCGTACTGAACCACAGGAGGCTCTTGGGTCGGCAGAGTCAGTCAGTCAGTCAGTCAGTCAGTCAGTCAGTCAGTCAGTCCACCACTTTCACCCAGACTGAAGTATCTTTTCAGTTCAGACATTCATGTTCCCCGCAGGAGGAATCATAAAACTGCGATTTGCTTTCAGGTTTCTAAGGTTTCCTGGAAGGTGTTTTTTGCTCTATTGCACAGTGATGGTGAAGAGGCAGGAGGAAGTGGGGGTTAGAGGTCTTGTGCATGCGCTGTAACCAGCCACCAAATTAAACTGAGGTTTATGAGACCCTCATCAACTGATCAGCTGGTCAGACAGACCGGACAGAGCATCAGGTTTAGATCAGAGACAGTCAGATCCGTCCTGCAGAGTCTTGTGTCCTCACCGTGTGTGCAGCTGCACGGTTCTGCAGCAGGTGAAACACACATGCTCTGACTAACTCCACCCGTCTGGCATTGAAACAGGCTCAAAACAAGCCACCACCAGTCTATGTGTGGATCCAGTTTGAGCCAGGTGTCTTGTTTGCATTGAACTTCTCTTTCTTTCCTCTTTCTCTGATTGTAAACACACATCGTCACTCGTAGGACTCCCCCCTCCTACACGAAATCCTCCACACGTTGGCGCAGGCCAAACGCTCGCCCGGCCGTGACGGACAAGTAAGTACTGGACGCCTGTGTTGGTGGGAGGGGGTGTCGATGTTGTCCGCCTCCGTCGCATGTCCCATCAAGTCCTCGTGTGCTTCGGACCATTGGAGGGGGCGGGGCTCTGGGTCCAGGGTCAGGGGTCAGGTTTGCCCAGATGGCCTCAAGGTGTCGCTGTCGTTCGTTAACGTAGACGTAAACGTGGAGTCTGAAGTGAAACCAGAGAAGAAGTCTCAGAGCAGCTGGTCGAGCAGCACAGAGACGATTAAAAGTCAAAAGAAGATAGATGATAGATGGGTAATATCCTGGTTTTGTTCATTAATGACAGCTTTTCCAAACAGGTTAAACATTAGAAAATGCCTTTGCTGCAGGATTTGTTCTATTTTTGTAAGTACACGTAAATTAAATTGGGACAAAGTGGAAACTTTCTCCATCACTGTATGTGGTGGTCACATGGAGTCAGAGTGCTGTGATTAGACTGAAGCAGCTCAGTAATAGTTCATAACGCTAATATTCTGTACAGGAACTGATGGACAGACTTACTTTTCCATCACATTAAGATCTTTGAACAGGCAAAAAAAGCAAAAAAACGAAACAGCCGATGAAGGAAGAGTCGCTCTTAATGACGGGACTTTATAGAAACCTGAAGATCAAATGTTCCTGTGAGACAAACGTGATGTTAAACAGACGCTGTGACTAAAATACGTTCTTGACATTGAAGCTGTCTGTCAACAAATTTTGTCAAAAGAAACTTTCAGTGACCTGTGGACAAAGTCTACAATCTAAATATACGCTGCTCATCACTGTGTCTGTGACTCTCACGCTGTTTGAGATCTAATAAAAAGCAGACATACTGATCTGACTTCATCCTTCCTACATGTTTGTCCACTGGACGAGCGGCAGCTTCATTTGGACTGATCATGTCAGGTTATCGTCTCAGAAGGTCTGTGGTCCGGCTGCGTCCTGCTCCTCGCTGGTTTCATCCTTAGATGCAGCTGAATTGAGAAGAAACACGGCGACATGTTGAGGCAGTTTGTGCTCAGGGGTCATTGTGCTTCATTTATTTTGGTTCATGTTGTCGGGTCTGAACAGTACACCTCCTGTCCTCAGAGCAGGCAGACAGGCAGGCAGGCAGGCAGGCAGGCAGGCAGGCAGACAGGCAGGCAGGCAGGCAGGCAGACAGGCAGACAGGCAGGCAGACAGACAGACAGGCAGACAGGCAGACAGGCAGACAGGCAGGCAGGCAGGCAGACAGGCAGGCAGACAGGCAGGCAGACAGACAGACAGGCAGGCAGGCAGGCAGGCAGACAGGCAGACAGGCAGGCAGGCAGATAGGCAGGCAGACAGACAGGCAGGCAGAGAGACAGACAGGCAGGCAGAGAGGCAGGCAGACAGGCAGGCAGGCAGGCAGACAGGCAGACAGACAGACAGGCAGGCAGGCAGATAGGCAGGCAGGCAGGCAGACAGACAGGCAGGCAGAGAGACAGACAGACAGGCAGGCAGACAGACAGGCAGGCAGGCAGATAGGCAGACAGGCAGACAGGCAGGCAGGCAGGCAGACAGGCAGACAGACAGACAGACAGGCAGGCAGAGAGACAGACAGGCAGGCAGACAGACAGGCAGGCAGAGAGACAGGCAGGCAGGCAGAGAGACAGGCAGGCAGGCAGACAGGCAGACAGGCAGACAGGCAGGCAGGCAGATAGGCAGGCAGACAGACAGGCAGGCAGAGAGACAGACAGGCAGGCAGGCAGGCAGGCAGGCAGAGAGACAGGCAGGCAGGCAGACAGACAGAGAGACGGGCAGACAGGCAGGCAGGCAGAGAGACAGGCAGGCAGAGAGACAGGCAGGCAGACAGACAGACAGGCAGGCAGGCAGATAGGCAGGCAGACAGACAGACAGACAGGCAGGCAGACAGACAGACAGGCAGGCAGGCAGGCAGATAGGCAGGCAGGCAGGCAGATAGGCAGGCAGATAGGCAGGCAGGCAGGCGGGCAGACAGGCAGGCAGGCAGAGAGACAGGCAGGCAGAGAGACAGGCAGGCAGACAGACAGACAGGCAGGCAGGCAGATAGGCAGGCAGACAGACAGACAGACAGGCAGGCAGGCAGATAGGCAGGCAGGCAGGCAGATAGGCAGGCAGATAGGCAGGCAGGCAGGCAGGCAGGCAGATAGGCAGGCAGGCAGACAGGCAGGCAGGCAGGCAGGCGGGCAGACAGGCAGGCAGGCAGGCAGACAGACAGACAGACAGGCAGACAGACAGACAGACAGACAGGCAGGCAGGCAGGCAGGCAGGCAGACAGGCAGGCAGACAGGCAGGCAGAGAGACAGGCAGGCAGGCAGACAGACAGAGAGACGGGCAGACAGGCAGACAGAAAGACAGGCAGACAGGCAGAGAGACAGACAGTCAGACAGGCAGACAGACAGACAGACAGGCAGGCAGGCAGGCAGATAGACAGGCAGGCAGGCAGGCAGATAGGCAGACAGACAGGCAGGCAGAGAGGCAGGCAGGCACGCAGAGAGACAGGCAGGCAGGCAGGCAGGCAGGCAGACAGACAGGCAGACAGACAGACAGACAGGCAGACAGGCAGGCAGACAGGCAGACAGGCAGGCAGAGAGACAGGCAGGCAGGCAGACAGACAGAGAGACGGGCAGACAGACAGACAGACAGACAGACTGTTCGTTCCACAGTGGGAGATTCACAGCAGGGAACGTATCTCACCACAAACTGAACAGAAAGCATTAAATATAGTTTTTAATCGATCAAAGTGAACACTGGATCAGATTTGATCTTCTGAATGAGAAGCTGTGCAGCGTCTTGGAACATAACTACAACATGCAGCATCACCATCAGTGTGTGAGTGAAACTTTCTGAATTAGTGTGTTGATTGTGAACTTCCAGCAGAGCTGAATGTGAGCCTACACTTGGTTCAGCTGTTTGGAGGACACATTCGACGGATCAGTTTCAGTGAACATAGTTCACACTCAGTGGAACAATGCATGCAAACACACACTGTGATTATTTCACTCACTATGCTACAGAAGCTCTAACCAAACTGAATGAGTGTAAAAAGAAACGACCTCAACCAGCCTGCTGATCCTGAGACCCAGAAAACAAGAATGAGCTGAGAAACAGAGCCCCTCATCAGAGAGACTGGAGCTGTACTGGTGTTCAGGACCCTCATGGTGGTGGTTCATGTGGATTTCAGTTCTGGTTCATGTGCAGGTCTCAGTCACACTGCAGGTTTGTGTTTTCATGTTCAGAAAGGCTCGTCATCTCATCTGTCCACATTTAAAGTTGTTAAGCTGAAATAAATGAATGTTAAATGTTTGAGTTGTTCTGTTGACCTGTTTGAAGTATTTATACCAGCTACATGTTCTTCACTCACCTTATTTTGACTGTATACAAGGTGCTTAATGACTTTACGCAGCTGTTGAACATGTGAGGCTTGAACAGACATCATCCGCCTCTCTCTGTGCAGCAGCTGTGATATCTGCTGGATGTGTGCAGTGAAAGCTCACAGTAACATGTGGAGATTCTGCTCAGGTTATAAAACGTTCCACAAACTTCTCCTGAGCAGCGAGACGCCCTCAGCCGGTCCGACAGTCCAGTGCATTCTTTCAGACTTTGCACTTCTCATGTTTAGCATCACACAAGCTAATTGCAGTAGACCACGCTGTAAAAATACTGTAACAGCAGGCAATGCATGGAAACTGTTAGCGCTAATGAGGATAATGTACTTAAAGTATTTATATCATTAGATTGTTATGACTCGTGCTTTAATGATTTTCCTGTTAGAGTTTGTTGAACTCATTTTGAAGTATTTCGTGTTGGACTTTAGTGCATCTGTCAGTGTGCACATTATGTGTAACTGAATTAAAACTCTGAAGTCCAGTTTTTTCATGTTTTCAATTAGAAAAAATTAAAAACATTAACTTGCTGGACAAGTATTTTTCAGCATGGACTCAAGCGTCATGCTGCTGTAATGATTTGCAGACTGAACGTGGACTTTCCCGCGTCAGTTTGTGCAGTTGTGTTGTTCACCAACACACTGATCAGAACAAAAACAATGATGGAAACACCCCCGTCACAGCGGCGACGAGAGGGGAAAATAAACAAAAGAGCAACATATCAAACAGTCATGTAGTCATGATGATGTGATTCACATTCATTTTCTTGGACTGAATTGATTTCATGTAATTGGAAACAGGTGAAATTGACCTGATTTGTATTTTTAGAAAATCAGAATTTTTTTTTTGTTGCAGTTTTAGGGTGTAGATCGCAGGTTGCATCACTTCCTCTGGAGCGCTAAATGTTTTATAAGGAGGCATGACACGCCATATGATGACACGCATGTGGGGGGGGGACGCAGCCACATGACAGATTCATGGAACTGTAAAATATTCATACTTGTGATTCCCACCCGCCCACACTGCCTCGACTCCTGCTGCTGCGACACACACTCGTCCTCCTCCTCATCCTCGTCCTCCTCGTCCTCTTCCTCCTCCTCGGCCATTTGGTGTTGAGTCATACATGTGATAACGGGCAGTCAGTGTGTTAAGAGTTTTTGAATTTAGAATAAAAACTGAAGCAGTGTCTTGACTAACAGGGTGTCATCGCCACCTTGACACGTGGCTCACTTCTATTTGTGATGAGTTTGTGGTCTGATGTAAAGTAGGACACCTGATGCTTCTTGGGAGAACACATGCTTTGTTTTGTGAAATCAAATCGTGATTAGAGCTGAAATGATTAATTGATTAGTTGATTGACAGAAATTGAGTTGGTAGCTATTCCTATGAGACCTTTGAGTCATTTTCTGTGAAGAAATGCTGAAATTCTGCTGGTTTCAACTTCAAATGTCAGGATCTGTTGCTCTTCTTGTTTCCTTTCAGAGCAAACTGAAGATCTTTTAGTTCTGGACCAAACAATTCATTTGAATTGGAGCTCTTGGCGGTCACGTCAGACATTTTAAATTGTTTTGTGATATGCCATACAAAACTTTAATCAATAATGAAAACAATCATATAATTTCATTCATTATTTGCCATTTCGATGATACAAATCCGTATTGGAAAAGTGAGGATTTTTTTTAGTTGTGTGAATAGTGTCATAATGATATTAAACATGCTGCCTTGGTCTGATGGATGCTTGGAGTTTCTACGTCTGTGACCGTCCTCATCAGTCAGGTAAATTACTTTCCACACACTTTGTACGTTTGCATTAATATTCAACTCAATAGTAAATTATGCCATTTGAATGCACACAGTTTGAATGAGACGATGACAGGAGATTTACTGCATGTTTAATCAGAAAATATATATTTTAAACTGTAAGTACCCTATTTAAGTCTGGATGTTCTTATGTTACAGCTAAGTTAATTGTTTTCAGACGTCACAGAATAAAAGCTTGATAAACTGAACTCTGTTCACACCGTCAGAAGTTATTCGGTGTGAAATCAGTTATTTTTTATTCTGCCTTTTCCAGCAGTGTAATTGTTTTTTTTCATGCTCATTGTTTAGTTTAACATGTTCTTTTAGTCACATTTGAGTGTAGAAACAGATGGATGTGCTTGTATTCAATTACACAATCATAAAGGACAGGTATTGTAATGTTGCCTTCACGGTTGTTGGAATAAATCGATTTTAGAATGAAGGTTTCCGAACAAACAAAATAACAGCAAACTGGGACTGCAGACTGAAAACGGGAGATCTGATACTGACGCCTGAATTACTGGGGGGGTCACAAAAAACCCGGATTATTATAACATTCCCTCAGATCCACCGTAGCACTGTGTCCAACACATGAGGACTCGTTTTTACTGCCGGTACTCGAAGTTTTGGAGCGTTACAGCGGTGGACATTCGACGGTTTCAGTTACTTGAGTATTTGTACTTGGTTACTTTGACGCGCTTTGGTCATTACTGCGCGAATTAAAGGGCATAAGTTTCAAAGAGTTTAGAGTTTCCCGCAGCTCTTAAACGCAGCCTCACACTGAAGGAGCGGGTTTCAGTGAGTCCTGCTCCCGCTGAGCTCCGGATACGGGGATGAAGGAGGACCGTGGGAGGGATGAGCTGGCTCTCCGGTGAGCACACTCTCTCTCGCCTTTCGACAGTGGCTGTCGGTCGGTGTGTGTGAGTGAATGTAACGTTATTTATGAAGACGGAGACTGAATGAAACCGTGAGCCAACTGCCTGGTTGGAGCTCGCGCAGCAGGACGGACGGCACGCGATGAGATGCTGATGTTCCCGGGCTTTACTCCCGGCTCGGAACGATGGACTGCATCTGTATTGTCACGACTAAGGTAACGCCTGAAAAACAGCATTAAATACCAGAACACAAACACTTTAGACGGCAAGTTTACGTGGTTGTGGTGGGTGATGATTTCGGCGTGTATCTGGTCCACCGAACAGGACTAATTTCAGTGTGAACCTACTTTGTGAAATGGTTCGCTTCTCGATTTCTTCCCACAAAAATAGCGTAGCTAAATAACGGAGGCTGGTTGTGAATTGTGGCGACATAAGGAAAAAAGTTAAATTTGTACTAGAATACAATGTGTTTTGTGGGTTATGTCAGTGCCGAATTAAATGGATCAGTGTAGATTTGTAGAGCTTATCATCTTGTGTTCTTCCAGTGATGCATTTTTACAGACAATAAGGAATTGTTAATTTGTTGAATTTGTTCATGGCAGTTTGGCTGAACGTTTTCTCAGGAGAGCTAAGGGACCGTCATCTTATTAACTTCGACTCCTACGTTCTTCCTTTTTTTTTTTTTTTTTTAAGTCGTTTTGTCTCCAGTACTAAAACGTTAGACAGCTACTTAAATAAGCTAAAGTTTTTGTTTCCTGAGATCAATAAAATGACACAAACTTCCAGCGGACTACTGATCAAGCTAATTATCAGCTAATTGTACTCTAATGGCAGTGTGTGATTTATGTGTTTTTTGATTTATCATATTCAGCCTGTGTGTTTTCCAGTGAAATGTGACGAATGATGAAAGTTGTAGGCTCAGAATCCACATCGTTGCCCTTTAGTTCGTCTTAGTCTGAGGCACGTTTTCAACCATTCCTCAATCAGAAAAAAGCTAAAACTGGCCTGTATAATCAGATCTGTGTCTGTGGCTGCTGTGTATCATCTGTATTACTGAAGAAGGAAACGTTTATTTTTCACCGTCCGCACATTATTTCAGGCTGGTGGGCGTCTTTGGACTGGTGACCTTGTGCTTTTGTATTATTTGGGCTTTTCTTTTCTTTTATTACGTAAATGAAGCAGTGGACTGTAGTACTGTGCCCGCGACAAATAAAACATAAAGCATAAAACACAAACCACAGGCAGCTGTGGTTTGTGTGCCTGGTTCCCAAGCACTCCTGGAAAACCTGGAGAATTCTAGATGAGTTTTTCAGATCTGGAAAATACCTGGAAGAGTAAAGAATAAGTTAAATGTGCTGGGAAATAAATTGGTGTCAGAAATCCTGTAAGACACGGCAGCTGGAAAAGCTGTGTTCAGGTCCAGAGAAGGTTCAGATTGTCTTTAATGGTTGAAGGTGTTGTCAGTGGACAGCTGTGCCAGCTGTGTGGCTGTATCATGTCAAATACCTCATCATGAATCCTGGAAAATTAAGATTTCAAGTACACAAAGACACCTTGGAAATATGATTGTCTTAGACATGATCCAAGAAAGCTTCACCCAAATATACACACAGCACTAGAAACAATTAAAGAGACAAAATTACCAGTTTCTCTGATTTTACTATTTATAGCTATGTGTTTGGGTAAAAAGAACATTTTAGTTTTTATTCTATAAACTACTGACAACATTTCTCCCAAATTCCAAATAAAAATCTTGTCTTTTAGAGCATTTATTTGCTGAAAATGAGAAATGGTCAAAATAAGAAAAAAGATGCAGTGTTTTCAGACCTCAAATACTGCAAAGAAAACAAGTTTCAATTCATTTTTAAACAGCACAATATTAATGGTTAAACTTCAGGAGTCAGTGTTTGGTGGAATAACCCTGGTTTTCAGTCTCAGCTGTCTTGGCGTGCTCTCCATCAGTCTTTCACGTTGCTGTTGGGTGACTTTATGCCCCTCCTGCTGCAAAGACTCAAGCAGCTCAGCTTTGTTCGATGGCTTGTGACCGTCCATCTTCCTCTTGGTCACATTACAGAGGTTTTCAGTGGGGGTCAGGTCTGGGGATTGAGCTGGTGGTCCTTCAGCCACACCTTGATTGACGTAGCTGTGTGGCATGGAGCATTGTCCTGCTGGAAAAACCAATCCTCAGAGTTAGGGAACATTGTCAGAGCAGAAGGAAGCAAGTTTTCTTCCAGGAAAACCTCGTATGTGACTTGATTCATGCGTCCTTCGCAAAGATGAATCTGCCCGATTCCAGCCTTGCCGAAGCAGATCAACACCGATCCTCCACCAAATTTACAGCCGGTGTGAGACACTGTGGCCTGTAGGTCTCTCCAGGTCTCCAAAACGTTTCTTTAAACTCTTTTAGCATGGTCAATTGTTATTTTTTTATTCCAGTTACTTTTGAGGTCCTACTAGCACTGTTTAGCATCCAGCTGAGAGGAAGAGGATAGCGATGACTACAGCAGTGGTTTTTATACTTTTCCTTGTTAAATAAGATTCGGTTCAGGTGATCAGCTAATCAGCACCTCGTTAAGTAGAATGAGGTGCATGTGTTGGGATTCAGCAGACACTGGAACTGAATGGCTGTCACACATGTAGAGATGCTGATTTCAGAAACTTTTGCAGTGCTGTCTTAATTTTTTCCAGAGCTGTGTCTGTATATGCATGTTGCATGAAAAATAGTTGATAAGAACAGTCATCGTGCAGTTTCTTCTGTTCTTCACAGTTACAGCATGTCTGAATGAATCAATCGATTTCCGTTTCACCAAAATCTGTGAGAACACTACGAATCATTTTAATCAGTCACAGTTCAGATCCCTCGTTTTTCATCTTTGTAACATAAGTACATGTTTTTTCCCATCTTTTAACATTAATACAGAGATCACATTGTGATAACAAACGCAGTATTAATTTTGACCATATTGGTGAACGTTAATGCTGATGATCTGAATACTAGCTAATATCGTGTGTGCTGTTTGAGCTGTTGAACCCTTCTCTGAACCAGAAAAGAAACGGGAGAGTAATTTCTCGGACAGATAGGAGCTCTGCTGTATGATAGCAGGATGTGGACGTGACCTTTGTGTTGTATTTTTTCACTCTGTGTGGAGTTGAATGCACATTTTAAGATAAAACTCTCATCCAGTCTGAGCGTCTTTGACTCTCAGTGCGTCTGTTTGGGGGTTTAAGAAGTCGTGTTGATGTGAGGCGGCTGATGGTCGACCTTTAATAATGTCAGCATGTTCAGCTCTGATTCCCTCGCTGTCCTGTCTTCAGACAGCTGACTGGACTGCATGTTGTTGGTTTGTGACCAGTAGTGTTGTCCTGAGACGAGGCTGAGATGGAAGCAGCACAGAAGACTGAGAGGATGACCGATATCAGAGACTCAGTGGACAAAACTATTTTTGTTGGGTCCATGAGGCATATAAAGGAAGAAAAAACCAGCAGTTGTTATTTACAGATTGGTTGATTTAATTTCTGGTGCATCATAGCTCCATATGACCACAGTGAAACCAGAAGACTTGATCCATCTTTACACACATACTGCAGGTTGCATGTTGAAACGGCATACTGTTGAAACAATAAATCATCAATAATAATCAATACAACATTATTAAATTAATACTTGTGATTATTTTTACATTCCGGAAGAAAACTGATCAGATGTCATCACAAGTGATGAGACATGTGAGCAGACTTCAGGTCAGATGGAGAAGCAGCAGAGAAAAACCACAGAGCGTCTGACGAGGAGAGGAAAGTCCTGACAAACACACAGAGCTAACAAACACCTCGATCATTCAGCAGAAGAGCCCTTGTTTGGATGCTGGTGTAGAGTTCCTGACGTGGAGGCGGGCTAAGTCCTGGACCTCCTGCAGGTCTTCATCTCTCTTCTAAAATCCCCTTTCTGTGTGCTGTGTCCTCGTCCTGCTGGCCTCTGATCTGCTCTATGCTCCAAAATCTCTGTCTGCCACTTTGTCCAGAAAAAATCACCCTGTAAATGTACAATATTCAGCTGTCGCCTGGCTGTTCTGACCTTTGACCTCAGCCTCGTGTCTGTTGAAGCTGATGCTGCAGCGGTGTCGTGCTGGTGAAACTCGGCTGTGCTCATGTGTCGAGGTGCATCGTTCATCTATCAGAGTCGTCGTGACAGTGAACATGATTTAACAGTTGTCTGGCCAAAGATGGTTTGTAAAAGAGAGAAGTGTCACTCTTTATTGTTCTGAGGTTCAGAAAGTTAGAGAGAGTCCCATCTTTAAGCTTTTCAAAAAGATCAGCAGAGTCATGAATGTGTTGATCAATAAATAATCAATAAATCACTGTAGCTTATTTTCTAGCCATTTAACTTATCACATGGCCGCGTTTGACTGCTAACTGCTAATCGATGCATTTATTTAGAAACTATAAAAACTGAACAGCGGCTCATGAAGTGATGACTGTGATGCTGCAGCTGACTAAAACTGGTGCAGTGCCCAATGATCCACTTAAAACTTGTTTTCTAAGTTTTATGTTCCTCGTGTGCCGGTACATGGACATGAATAGATGATTTTGACAGTACTTGTCTGGGTCACGTGGTGAACTGGACCGGGGAGGTCAGTATCAGCCCGAACATCCTGTTCCAAACGCGTCAGGACGAACACGCGTACTGTTCTACCCCGGGCTAACAATAGTGGACAGGAAGCAGTCACGCAATAATCATGTCCATTAGTAATACTTAAGCACATCACATCGATATTTTTATCACTCTATTTGGTCTTTTGCAGTATTTAGATCATTTAGAGTCCAAAACTAAATTAGTTAAATTAGTTAGCTAGCACACTACTGTTGACATGTGAGAACACACAAACCGCGTTGACCGTGTGTCTCCAACCATTTCGTAATCCGGACTCGTTCATCCGTCTGCTTTTGGTTTTTCTCACTGTAAAACTTTATCACAGCAAGTTGTCGCACACGTCAGTCTCCAGTTTTATTTTCATCTGCTTCCCCGCGAGATCACGTGAGGTGCTGAGCTGCTCCCTCTGGCACGATAATCTAAATAACGTCCCGTCGTGTGACGCAGCGTTATTTTCAAATCTGATAGTGTGCATGTTTGAGATTAGAGAGGAGAACGTCTGTGAAGTTTCTCCTCTCGTGTGTGATGCTTTGATGATTTTGAATCTTTTGCAGTGGGTTTCTGTTCCCGTCAGTTGATTTTGGTTGGTTTTTAGTCTTAAACAAACTTCTTTCCTTTTGTTTCAGTGTCCCTGATGATCACTTTGGTGTTTGCTGAGTAGATTTGCTGACATTTTTGTGACACCACGTGAAAATGACCAGAGTGACAAGCCTGCACCTAACAGAGTTTCAATATCAATTTATTTATTGACTGTTTTTAAAGCTTCTTTAGGTGGAAAAGAAGTAGGGCTGCAACTCATAATTACTTAAATATTTGATTAATTTGTCATCATATTTGCGATTCATCAGTTAGTTAGTGAAATGTTGGTAAACAGTAAAAAAATATTCATGTTCAACAGACCAAAACTCAGATATTCAGTTTACTGAGATAGAAAACAAAAGCAGTGAATATTTTCTGTTTTTCCTGTAGTTAAAGACTGCAGGTATACAGTTACAGTTATCAAAGTTTTGTTTGTGTCAGCTGACTCATCGACCAATCGTTTCAGCCCTGTGAGCAGCATGTTTGGTCGTTACAGCTGGAAAATGACTGAACTGATCATAGATAGTTATTTTATTAGCAACAGTTAAGTGATTGTTCTTGTGTGTGTGTGTGTGTGCGTGTGTGTGTGTGTGCGCGTGCGCGCGGGGGGCAGCGCAGGCCTCAGTGTTGGGACTATTTTCAGCTCCTTATTAAGTGAGTGCTGCAGCTCTGTGGCTCAGCAGGACCAAACACAGTGGGCTCAGTCTAAATACAGCCGCTGTGCTGCTGCTGGTCACGTTCCTGCAGACACACCAGCAGCTCAGGACGCCTCCCCTCTGAGGACACACATGCTAAATCCACTTCTGTCCACATCAGGGCTGAAGGTTGTCACACAGAGTGAAACGGTGCTGAAACGCTCGTCTGGACGTTTGTGTTGAAAACGCAGACGTGCTCAGAGCCACTTGTTTGTGTTTGAGGTGAATCGATGGTGCTTCGATGTGCTGCACGGTAGCTGTAGTCTATCCTGCCCTTAAAAATCATCTCCCAAACTGTCCATACATAGAACACCAGTTCCCACAATTCATGGGGAACAGCCGCCATATTGGTACAGGGAAGCTGCACCTCCTGATGCATGTAAGTCTATGGGTGCATCTCATTTCTCATAATTGCATTCACGTTTCCCCTCACTTGCGTCTTTTCCCTCCCACCGGGTATGCATGGAGGGACGCAAGGAAACCACGCAAGGAGAGAAGAAACGAGGAAATGTGTTTTAGGAGAATTGAGACGTCCTTTCCTCTGAAGCGACGTCTGTTTCTGATGACGCGACACAGCTGGATCTGCTGCATTTACCGTTATATTCACACCCCCACAACCCCCGCCCTCAATACTCCGCTTACACACATTCTCTTAGATATACATTATTTAAAAAAAGTCTCCAGCACTCGCTAATAAGTATGAAACACTTTTATTAACACACATGAGAATTAATGAGTTCAGTCTTGTCTGGACGCCTCTTCAGGTGAACAGGTGTTCACTTTCTGACCTGAACTTTATCAGCCTCGCTGTGTCTTCTGTCCTGTTCAATGAGACAGACTCCAGATCTGTCAGTGAAGAGAAACCTACAAACCATGAAACACATGATTTCACTCAGATAAGTGAGGAGAGGCCGATGTGTTTGGTTTATTTATCAGTGACAGTTCTGGAAACATAACGTGGCCACGTGAAGAAGAAGTCAAAGTTTCCGACACATGAAGTTTGATAAATAAGAGAGCTGTCGTCTGTATGATCAAATATGTTCCACACGTGCTCGGAGGCTGCTGTTAGTGACATTTATAAAATAACTAAACAGGTTGTGGATGAAATATATTGAATGTTCTTGTATTATCGCTCTTTGGAGAACGTAACGTTCAGTTAGACACGTCTGAATTTCAGCCATTCACTGCAGGATACTGACACTTAAACAGTTTCTCCTCCACCTCGTTCAAACGTGCCAGGTGTGGGGGCGGAGTCTTCATACCGTTCAGTTTAAAGACTTCTAGGAAGGATGCGCTCATGTATCCTCGCTCATGGCTCCTCCGAGATCTCCCCTCGTTCCTCGCTCCTCGGAGCAGAAATAAGAGCTTTGGGATGGCTGGCAAGATGGCGGACCACAAGTACTTCCTGTTCGAGCGAGGAGCGAGGACACGACAATTAAGAGTATTGAGATGCACCCTATGAAGGCAGAGGTCTGTCCACAATCAAAATCACCATAACTCACTGAATTTTTAACCAATGCTGTTTGATTTGTCACAAATAACATATTCATGATACAGAAAACTGTTTGTTTTCATAGCAGAATGCTTCATCTTGTGTAGATAATGACAGTATTCAAATCGACCTTATCCAGCGTAATTAGTTACTGCAGGTAAACTTTTTGGACAAGTGGAAATAAATGAGTGACAGCTGCATGTTTATACAAGAGAGATGAACAATACAAATTCATTCTAATCTCATGGTGAGTGATAAAGATAATTTACAGTCTGTTAATATATCACTTAAATGAAAATATTCATCTTTCTTTACCTGACACAACTTATCCTAGCTTAGTGTCAGCACAGTCATGTTTCTTGAAATAAGGATAACTGATTGTGATCTTTTAAATTCAACACATTTGTAACAGTAAAATATTCAAAAAAAAAGTTTTTAAACGTCCAAAAGAAGCAGAAAAGTGTTGGATCTTCTGGTGTTTGGTCGGGTCAGAACCTGCTGCAGTATGGTGGCAGCCCACAGGCCGGATGCTTCATCTACAGTAAGCATGTATGAGGGAGCTGAGCGAGGTGACGGGAGAAAATGAGGCGGTATTTTCAAGTTATCAACCAAAATGGCAGGACTGTGGTTTGAACATAAAACTTCTAATTTTGGACCTTTTTTGGTTGAGTTTGGCAGAAGTTGTGCTGACAGTGCAGTGTTGCGTTGCTCCATGTTTCCATGACCTGAATTTTTCTACGGTGACTCACATTAAAGGGTAGCTACACACTCAAATCCTGAAAATCCAACAGAGGAGCGAGGGAGCGATGCCTGCACGAGGCCTCGTGGCTACGCAGCGACTCTGTCGGACCAGAGCTGGTAGTCAGAGCTAAGCAGCCATGAGCAGATACTGTCAGGCTCTCTGCTGCAGCTTTACCCATCTCTAGAGCCACATTTATGGCCCCTGGAGAGCGTCACTGTGTGGGCACCTGTGTTGACGCTGAGCTAGCTGCTCTGCTACCAGAGGCTGTGTGTGTGTGTGTCTGAGGGGGCGAGTCAGTATGTAGTCATAGCCCTGCTGTTCATCGCAGTTAACGTTCATCAGCACTGTCCTGTTAAGCTCTGAATGCAGCATCGTTATCGGTGTGTCCATGTGTTTACTGCCACCGAACAGGAATAATCTCATTCATGTCCGCTGTTTGCCTGCCGGAGCTCGTCGGGCTTGCTAATGCTAACGGTACTAGCAGCTCTGCACGAGATGCACTAACCAGAGCTACAGTTAGCTTGTCTAGCTGTTTGGATTTGATGCTGCAGCCGCTTCCTCCGTCGGGGAGGTGGTGTCAGCACTATGTAGTAGATTGTAGATTCCTACCTATGACACAGAAGCTAATTTTGAGCAGAAAAGTCAGTTTCTACACACAGTATATGTTTTGTATTAACATGATCTATGAGACTGAGCGCAGCTCTAAAGATAATTTATTGTGGAGTTCCTCTTTAAACTGCCGGACAGCAGCTGACCAGCAGTTTGTGGGTTTACATCACCACCACCACCACCAGCTCCATGTTCATAAGGACGAGCTGCAGTTTCACAGCTGAACGTGTGTGGTTTCCTTCATTCTTTACTGCTTACTGGAACAGTCGGGCGACTGGGGATGTTTTGAAGTAATATGGCGTGGCAGAAAAGAAGGGATTTGGAAACACTGACCACAAAAAGACACACCCATAAAAGACACACACACACACACACACACACACACACACACACACACACACACAGCCACAGTTTGCAGCAGCTGGAGGTTTAAGGGAGAATCAGTAGTCTCAGGAAATGACCATAAACAAAGCTGCAGGGCCTGATGGGAATGTTGATCAGCTGTTTACCTGCTGAGAGTTTTCTCTGTTTATCTGAAGGCTAATGAGCTCCTGCCGTCGAGCCCCAACATCACACACTGCAGCAGCAGTTGTTTTATTCCACTCTGCTGATGGATGAACTCTTCACTGGTCACCGCTCCTGTGGGAAAACATGATTTAATTATTTATGTTAATTACAGGCTGCTGTAGCTGGAGGCCATGGCGAGTTGTAGGATGAGACGACTGCAGTCGTGTTTGGTTGAAAAAGTGTGCTTTAAAGTCACCGTCACCCTTTGGGATGTTATTATTAATTCAACAGAATTTTACAGATTTAGTAGAGACAGTATGTTTATAATTACATTTTTATTATCATTAGTTTTATTTCATTATGTCTTTTATATTTTGATTAATTATGTTATATATTTTGCATTTTTTATTATATCTTGTAGGTCATATGTAATTTTTTCTGTCATGCTTGAATTTTATTGATTTGCTTCTTTGATTTTGTATTTTTTGTTAAACTGTTTCATTATGTTTCATTTTCTATTGAACAATAACAGCAATGCTACAATTTGTGCAATAGATAAATAATATAGATTAATGAAACAGTTGCATTAAGTGTCTATTCCAGCAGGAATAAAAATAAGTATATAGACAAAGGCAGTAACATGAGTGTGGTGACCATCCTCAGTCTGCTGTAGTGGATCAGCTCCTCAGAAACACCAGAAACTTCTGACCTAAAACCCTCCTCCAGCTCTGGAGCAGGAAGACTGGAAACCTCATCATGACTCTCAGCTGTCACATCTGTCACCTGTAATGAGATCTGATGGAAAAGCTCTAATAAAGTGAAAATAAGTCTTCTGTGTACCTCCAGTGCTGGAGGTCAACTTTAAATTCAAACAGATTATCAAAGATTAAATATTAATGTTTTTCTTACATGTCTGACCTCTATGTTTAAGTTTTGAAGAACGCGGCAGGATGATGATTGAGGATGGGAATCATCACTAAAAACTACATTTGGAAATATCTATCAGCGTTCAGCCATCATCTGAACTATAAACCATAAAAAACGAGAAGTTTGTCTGTAACCTCTGTGGGCTGAAGTGACCTCAGCCAGCTCCAGACCTAATCCACGAGACAATGAGACGTGCAGTTTGATGACATTATGACGTTTGTTTAAACACATCTGATCAGAGGACAGAAATGAGACGAAGGCTGCAGGTCAAAGGTCGCTTTATAATACCGCATCAGAAAGCAGTGTGTGTGTGGTCACCAGCTGCCCCTGGCTCAAAATTCAATAACCAAAGCCATCATGTAATGACTTTTCCAAAACCCAGAGCTCCTGGTTCATGTGGACCCTCTTTCTCTTGATCTGAAGCCTGTTCTAGCTCTGAGGGTTTGTGTTGTGATGGTCTCTGCTCGTATACAGCCCTTCACTGTTCACCTTTTAGAAATTTAAAATCATGCTCAGATATTGGCATGAAGTGGCCGTTTGTGGGACTGTATTCATGTTTCCATCATTAGTCCCTGACCCCAGAGCGATGCCTCACGATTACTGATTCATATTAGTAATTATTTTGATATTAACTGTCTCTGATATTTGCTAATGACCAAACCTGCCTGTACGAGTTCCCAACACCGAGATCCTGTCAGCTCATCAGTGTTCAGGTGATGACGTCTTTGCTCCGTCTACCTTTGAAAAGATAAACCCGTGTCCTGTAGTGAGCTCCATGGGTTTGACATGGATGCAGATGTCACACAGTTCACAGCTGTCTGTAAAGTAAATTACAGCTGAATAATTACCAGAAGATATTAATACTGAGAAGTTTACTGAGCCTGTCGGTGATGGTGTTTCAGCATGGAGCATGATTACAGGTCTGGCTCCTCTAATCATCACATTCAGTGATGTGTAACAGTGAAAATGTAGAAAGCATGAGAAAATACCACAAAAAGTACTTCAGAATGAAAGACAAGTTTACAATAAAAATGTGTATTTTATAGTATAAAGAGGTGTACTGTGATTAAAACAAAGGGAATGGAATATACAAAGTACAGAACTACATTAATGGGATGAGTGCATAAACACTTGCAATAGTAACAGTAATGATAACAATTAGGGATGAACTGTGTGTGTGTGTGCTCATGTCGGACGACACAAACCAAGAAAAGCATCCATGTGTATTAAATAAACATGCATACACACTCGACACACACACACACAGAGTAGGCTGCCAGCAGACTGCAGGGAGGTGAGCAGAACAGAAGGAGAGGTTAGAGAGGAGGAGGAACAGAGAGGATGCTGGGAAGGCGTGGGCGGGGCGCTCAGTTGAAGCAGAGAGGATGGACGAGAGGACAGACATCGGATGTTTGTTCAGTGTACCCTCTGGATGTTGTGACCTTTGACCTCCAGTGATGATGCCAGTAGTTTGAAGGACAAGCTTTAAGTTAATTTGGCAGGTTTTTAATGAAAGTTCTGTGTGGAGTTAATCTAGAGAAAATATGATTTATGGTGAATTAAATAAATCTTTTCTTTCACAGTGTATTACATTTTTCACGTCAGCAAAGCGTTAAATTCTGTTGTCATATTTTAGCTTCTGTTTTACAAATTTATGATGAAATAATTTATTTTCTTCATTCAGTTATTGGAGACTGATCAGGGCCATTGTTAGCAGCACCTATTGAAGCAGAACTACCTCATATCATGAAGGCCTCGTCCAAAGCAATATGTTGATCAATGCAATTCTCAATAACTTATTTGTATATCTGACTCATATTGAGTTGCCTGCTTGTATTCGTAGTGAAGACCTGGGAGGATCAGTGGTTCTGTTCTCCAGGCTGTCGTCAGGTATGCAGTTATGCTGAGTTATTGTATTTAGCGTGATGGTTTACTCTGCAGCTGTTTTGACAGCAGAGGCCAGTTTCCCTCCTCTTCCTCCTCTGCTGCTCTGAACCTCTGATCCTCTGCCTCTGGTCGCCTCCCCCGGGTCTCTCCCTCTCTAACTCTGCGTTTGTATTCGTGCTGATGGAGAATCTCTGTGGTCTTCCTGCATATTAAACTGCAGCAGCCTGCGCTCGCTCTCGGCCTCGCTGAATAATGGATTCCCCTTTGTGTTTCTGTGTATTTCTCAGAGAGAGGGATGAAAAGGGAAGCGCAGATAAAGAAATGTGAATTTTGTTAACATGCTTTGTTTCCATTATTGAAGGACGGGCCTGGGTCTCTTCCCCTGCACATCACAATGAACGAGTTAAAATCCTCAAGCCATTTATCACTTCACTTTTATTTTCAGCAATAACCGTTCGCTATATTGCATTTTATATAGTTGTTTGTTTCTGAAAGGTTCCACCGTTCCCACATGCAGTTCACTTTCATGGGGGTAGAACTGGAAAAGAACCCAAGACAGCCGGTCCTCAGCCAATGAGGACTAAGATGGCTTTTTAAAAAAAAAGTTCTCAGTGGATCATTGGAAGTGGAATAAAATACAGAAGAGGGCAGGATTAAGGCTGGATTCTGATACAGGAGAAGTCATAGTCTATTAAAAATGGTAAGTTGTATTCCTCAGAGATGAGTTTCCATCATGACCGCCCACCATCATACTGTCAGGGCTTGCTGCGGTTAGATATAACATATTATAACATATTATTTAGATTATTTGACCTCTGTTTCCTCTTTAGTTGGAGGCAGAGGGCAGGAGTGGAGAATAGTGTTGTAGTTTCACTGTACGACAGCGAAGCCTCCCGTCTGCGTTCAAGTGACACCTGTGAACACCTGAATCATTGTTTTTATGCCATATTGAAACATTGTGATGAACCGCAGTTCTGATGCTGTTATTTATGAATTAAATTATATTGTTTTGACCATATTTGGGTGTTTTTATGGACTTGTTTCTTTATGTTTTCAATTTGGGCTTATTTTGAGTCTGTAGGATTAACATGTTTAGTAACAGCTCTCCTCGGATCAGTTTGGTGCTGCACTTCTTGGCCTGGAGTTGCCTTTCCCTCGCTGCCAGCTTTGGTTTCACGTGGCCTCTAATGAATCCAGCTCTGTCTTTGTTTTTGGTGGTGGTTGTCGGGACAGGAAGTGCTCGACGTTTTGATTGACTTCAGTGCTTTTCCACAGAGAGCAGATCACAAAGCTACGACTTCCTCTGCCTGAGCTCTGTGAAGAGCTTTCCCCTGAAACCTGCAGCCAGATCTGATCTCAGGCCAGACCGTTTGTCTACTCGAGCCTCCTCTGCTTTGGTCCTGGTCTGACCTGTGGTCTTTCTGTGGTCTACAGGAGAGGAATCAAAGGGGATTCCTCATGTTGATTGTATATGTGTCCAGTCAGGAATCTGAAATGCTGTCCTCCGTCTCAGGGTTGGTGATTTCTGGTTCTCGCTGACGTCGGCCTGACAGCAGGTTGATTCTCTTCATTGTTGCTTGATTTAGAGCTGAAGTGAAAAGTTGGATCTGTTGGTTTAACAGCAAATTGAATGGGAACAATAAACTGATGGTATGTATGGTGGGCGTCGGATTAACCCAGGGCTGCAACTAACAGTTATTTTCAAGATTTATGAATCTGCCAATTATTTTCTTGATTGATTATTTGGTGCCATGAATATCAGGAAAATGAAGAGTGAAAGTTTCTTGAGTCCCAGCTGACGTCTTCAGGTGTCTTGTTGTGTCTGACTGAAGAGATTCAGTTACTGTGATGTTAAACTAGAAGAATCCTGACATTTTAACTATCAAATATTTAATATTTTTACTTGAAAAGAGATTTAAATGACTCAGCGATTATCAAAATAGATGCCGATTAATTTTCTTTCGGTCAGCTAATCAATTAATTGCAGCTCTAAATTAATAGAAATGGAAAATGAGCCGTAATTTTTTGGCTCCATGTTAGGTGTTACCTTGGCAACAGTTGCTCTTCTTGAAATCATTATTCTGTTGTCCTGTGTGAAGGATTTAGTGGCATCTGGTGGTGAGGTTGCAGATTGCAACTAACTGAATACCCCTCGTGTCACCGTCCCTTTCAAAGCATGTGGGAGAGTCTGTGTTTAGTTTGTCCCTTCTGGGCTCCTGTAGGAGGACCTGCTCCCTCTGTAGATATAAAGACTCACTCTGAGCTAACAAAAACACAGAGATCCTGACTCTCAGGTGATTAAACACAAACAAAAACTTAACTAATTTCTGCTTAAAGGTCCCTCTAAATCCTGCACACTGCACCTTAAAAAAACGTATTACATGCAGTAAATATTCGTTGGATCAGAATCTGTACATGATGAACAAAACGTTCATTTGCATTGAAGATCAAGGAGTTAAACATTTATTTTGAATACATGTTTAGTTGTTTTTCCTCTCCTGAAGCCTGGAAGCAGAGAGGATTCTGGGTAGGGAGTGGCACTGTAATGCTGCAGATATGATGGCGAAGCTTTGATATTAACTCAAGTGGCTGTGATACACCCAGTCTACCCCCTCCCCCACCTCAGGGCAACGCCTCGCCATCTGGGTTGACACGGAGACAAGAAGTCCTGCCAGACCGTCCTCTGGGACAATAATACACACAAGCAGCCATCTTTAGACTGAGAGCAGGCCTGAAGGGGCTGCGACGGGGGGGGGGGTTGCGTTGTTTCAGCTACAGGTGGGACATAAGATGAGGAAGTCCAGATTCCACTTACAGGTACAGATCCGTATGTGTGAAGGTTGATCATACACAACACATTGCACAGAGGATTATTATTTTACTAGTCCGGACGGTTACCACGGTGACAGTCATTGAGTCTTTGTCAGGATGACGTCCAGGTAAACAGAAATACAGTGAAACGTGGTCTCGTCTGGATGTTCACAGAACACATACAATCACTGAACGTGTCCTGGAAAACCTGGAATACTTCTCATTTTCCAGTATTTGTAAAAGTTAGATATGTTGGAACGTTCGTATTGTTTTAGTTTTCAGAGGATGAAGCAGTTATGTTTTCTAGGCGTTAAGAGGAGCCTGTGATCTGCGTCGCTTTGCTGTGGACCGTCAAAGTATTTTCCCACTTGTTTCATAGATTTATTGAGTTAGAGCTTATTCCTCCCAACAGCAGTAGGGAAATAAGAGAAAAAAGACTGAAAAACCAGGAAGGAAGAATATTTCAGGCTGATTGAAGAGCTCCGTGACTTAGAAAACAAAGTCATGGGACCTGCAGTCTGTCTGATGGTGTGCTGCCCCCTGCTGCATATGTGTGGTGGTGTTTCTATCAGTCTGCACGGTTTCCTGTAGTGGTCTCTACTGGTTTCACTGGGATTTACACAGACTTTCTCTGACTATCTTCAAGTAACTATTGTTGAGTTTAGTCTTGAAATAATTAATTAATCTGTAAATTGATGTTTGGTTTGGCAATAATTCCATATTATTGTTTCCCATCCCTTCTTCAGTTGTTTTTAATGTGGAGCACATTGAGTTTGTCCTCAGTGACTTGTCCTGTATCGTTAAATGCTCTTTCTTCATGTGATTCAGTGTGACAGAACTCTGACAGAGACACATTAGTGGAAAATGAACAAAGTGATCAGATGCTGAAGGAAAGTACTGCTGTTCTCTGTCAGGAGCACAGTGAAGGTTTTACTCCTCTTCTCCTCCTGAAAGTTAACTCCTGTGTGGAAAGAAAAGAGATGTCATTCTACTGTTGGTCTCCTCCCTGAACGTTTTGTTAAACTCCTTCATGACCAGCATGAACCTACATAATGAATAAGAAAGGACAGAAACAACAGAAAACACACCAGGGTTTTCCAGGTCCACTCAGCTGACTTGTCCAGTTTGTCCAGCAGGGGGAGCCACTCCACAGCTGTTGAGCTGACTGTGGTACAGGGACCGTCCTCGTCTTTTCTGAGTGGAGAACTGGCAGTGATTGATCCCGACAAAGTAGACTGACACACAGAAATAAACAACATGATCTCAAACCTAAATACAATAAAAAAGAGCATCTGAACATTATTGTCAATGGTTGAAAACCTTAAACATTTTATCAAGTATTACCTGACCCACAGCCCGGGACAACCTGGGTCAGGTCAGGTCCACCCAAAGACATGTAAACACACTCACACACACACACACACACAGTGTAAGGTCTGGTTCTGAAGTGTGTGTAGTGAGCGATGTGTAAAAAGCAGCAGGGTAAATTTAGAAGGAGGCCATCACATCTGAACCTGTCAGCTGCTATCACTGTCACTGCAAACACTCAGTGAGCACTGCTGGACTGCAGCGTGTGTGTGTGTGTGTGTGTGTGTGTGTGTGTGTGTGTGTGTGTGTCTGTCTGTCTGTCTGTGTGAGTGTGTGTGTCTCTGTGTGTGTGTGTGTGTGTGTGTGTCTCTGTGTGTGTGTCTGTGTGTGTGTGTCTGTGTGTGTGTGTGTGTGTGTCTGTGTGTGTGTGTGTGTGTGTCTCTGTGTGTCTGTGTGTGTGTGTGTGCGTGTGTCTGTGTGTGTGTGTCTGTGTGTGTGTGTGTGTGTGTGTGTGTCTGTGTGTGTGTCTGTGTGTGTGTGTGTGTGTGTGTGTGTGTGTGTGTGTGTGTGTGTGTGTCAGCCTGACTCAGGCTTTGATAATGAGGCTCTCAAACAGCAGCTCACACAGACAGAAGCTGATTGGTGCAAACTGTCCAAAACTTTAATGAAAGCTTCACCTGAGGCCTGTCCGCCCGTCCCTCCGTCCGTCCCTCCGTCCCTCTGTCCCTCTGACTGACTGACCAACCACAGATGTTTTCAGGATAATTATTTCTGAATATTTGAACACCTGACACCTCATGTTGTTCAGAGTACACAGCGGTATTGTGGATGGCTGTAAATACTTCAGTACCCATGAGCCTCTGCTGCCGTTGCTATAGAGATACGTGCCCACATGCTGTGTGATTATCGACCCCTGACTGTCATGCAGTGCTTCAGTCAGCTGCCACAGTGGTGCTGCCCCCCCCCCACCCCCCCACCCCAGTGGAAAATGAATTTACCGTTTGATTATATATTTGAATTTGGGATATTCATTGACGACCTACAGTCAGGTCTTTGCTCTTGCTATCACACACACCACTGCAGACACTGTTTCTTGTTTCCTCAAGTCTGTCCCCGGCACTTCCTTCCTGGTGACATCACGCGGGTCGTGAATGATGGCGAGCTGTGATTGGTCGGGGACCAAGGTGTCATCTGTCACGTCTTTTTGACTCTATGATGACGTGACGTGACACAGTGACCATCTGAACGGCCAAAGGTTGTGCAGTGTGAACCCGGCGTTACAGTGTAGTTTGATGGATGAGATTGTGGTTGTGTTTCCTGCTCCTCAGAGGATGAACCCTTTATATTCTAATGACCACAGGACCTTTCAGTTAGCGCCACCTTCTGGAATAACTGCATTAATAGCTCCACTGCTGGTAAGACAAGATACGTTTTACATTGTTTTTTTTTCTGTGCAACTCTTTGAGATGGTGGCTGTAATGACCACTGCAGCCTCTAGGCAGCGCTAGCAGAGAATGAAGACTCTTGATTGATTTGATCCGAGGCATCTTGGTTTGTTTTTATGTGTCTAATTTGTGTTTTTGTTGTCTGTAATTAGATTTTAATATTTTGCTTCTAAACTAGATTTTGATATGTCATTTATGGCATGAAATGAGCAGCAGTTCTGGTTTCTAGAGGTCTGAATCTCTCGCCAGGCATTAATGATAAGAAAATAGCTCCAACATAATCTAATAAAATGATGAAGAGACCTTCTTCGTCTTTCTCTCCTCCTCACTTCTCACATTTTCTCTCATCTCCTCTTCACCCTGAATGACTAACACAGAGACAGACAGTGGGTGGATGTGTGTGTGTGTGTGTGTGTGTGTGTGTGTGTGTGTGTGTGTGTGTGTGTGTGTGTGTGTGTGTGTGTGTGTGCGTGCGTGTGTGTGTGTGTGTTGTAGACGTGCAGAGAAACAGTCCAATTAAAAGCCAGCAGATAGAGACGAACAGATATGAGCGATGGACCGACTCGCTCTGTAGTTTCTGTCGTCAGTCTCAGGAGGAATCTCTCAGCTTCCTGACGTCTCCGCCCAAAATCTGCCTCAACACGCACACACACACACACTGATCACACACACACACACACACACACACACACTGATCACACACACACACACAAACACACACACACACACACTGATCAGATCACCGGCTGTCTCAGAGGAAGCTTGTCCACCCTTCATTCTGCAGAGGTCATCACTTCCTTGCTTGCTCAGGGGCTCCTCGGCACCCCCACTAACTTCTCTTAGACTCTCTTAGTCTTTAATCAGTAAAAGCAGCTGTATTGTTCTCGTGCATGTATGAAAACAGCTTCGTCTGAAGTCATTTACACCAAACGAATGATGTAAAGAAAGTAACTGATGATGAGAATAAACGTCAGGCGCACTGTGGTGCTTCAGGCCGTCTGTGCACAGCAAAGTTATTAAAGTTTGTTATTAATCCACCGGTTGATTATTCCATCAACAGGACGTTTTAAAAATGATTTGTGGAAGCAGGGCTGTATGTTACCTTTTTATAGCACTGGTGCTAACCACCCACGAGTGACCACAACAGATTGAAGTGATGGACCACAGCTGGAGTTAAAGGCTCGTCTCCTGGAATCTGCTGCTCTCGCCCACAGTTACTCACTCGATGGTGCATCCATCATTTTCCCCCTCGTTTTGCCTTATTTTCAAGTTATGATTATTTTAAGATAATATGAAGTTAAGTGACAGTCCTGATGCTTAGTTAAGTTAAACTGTCAGGTAAAGAAGAAACAAAGAAAGTTCTCAGAAAGATGCTGAAAATGATATTTATCACTCATCATCGGTCTTTTCAAACATTTATATGAGATGAGAGCTGAATTTGTGTTGTTCATCTCTCTTGTATTAGAATTTATTTATTTATTACAAACCTGTAAGATGATTGGATCAGACAGTGTAGCTGTTCTGCTGCAGCTCTGCACAGCCCTGCTGATGGATCAGCTCTGTGTTTATGGACTTAATGTGTGACGCCTGCCAGGAGATCTCAATCTTTAACTCTAATCTCTATTGTTATTATGTCAGTTTGATTACGTCTTCATTTATTTTGAAAATTATAAACAAAATGACATCATGGCAGCCAGCAGACCTGCTGAAAGAAAAATGAATATACTTAGAAAATAACTATATTCTTATTATAAAAGTATTTTGTATCATGAATCCATGTTTGTCATTTGTCAAATCAAACAGCATCGGTTAAAATTCAGCGAGTTATGATGATTTTGATTGTCACCTCCTGCCTTCATAGACTTACAGGCATCAGGAGGTGCAGCTTCCCTGTACCAATATGGCGGCTGTTCCCTATGAATTGTGGGAACTGGTGTTCTGTGTATGGACAGTTTGGGAGGTGATTTTTAAGGGCAGGATAGACTACAGCTACCGATTCACCTCAAACACAAACAAGTGGCTCTGAGCACGTCTGCGTTTTCATTTTCAAACAGCGTCTGACAACAGAAGCGTCCAGACGACCGTTTCTGCACCGTTTCTGCACCGTTTCTGCACCGTTTCTGCACCGTTTCTGCACCGTTTCAGTGTGACTCACGTTGTGAAGCTGGATCACACAGAGCTGCACAGACTCTTCATGTTAGACTGTACAGACCTGCTTTGACCTCATCAGGAGAGGTTTCGCTTTTCTTTGACTTGTGTGATTGAACATCATGTTGGGCTTCAGGGAAACTGTGATGGACTTTCTGACATGTCATTGACAGCCGATCAGCTGGTAGAGAAAACAATCAATAATAGAAATAATCCATAAGTCAAACTACTGATGCCAAACTAATCTGCTGAGAAAAAAGTCGTCAAGATCTTTGTGTTTATACGTTAAGGCTCCACCCCCTTTCCTCTTCCTCTATCTCCCTCCTCTGGTGGTCGACTTCCTCCTCCTTCTCTTCCTGTGTCTCCTTTTCCTCTCCATCTGACTCCTCCTCTTCCTCTTTGTCATCCTCCCCTTCTTCTATCCCTCCACCTCTCCTTCGTCTTTTCCCTCCTGTTCCTCCCTTCACTCTTCCTCTCTTCTCCTCCGTCTTCCTCTTCCTGCCTCCTCCTTTTCCTCTTTTTTCCTCTGTCTGTTTCTCCTCTTCCTCTCCTCCACATCACTGACTTTGTCCTACATCACTCTACCTTCCCTGAGGATACACCCCCACTCTCTCTCTCTCTCTCTCTCGTTCAACCCTCCTCGTTTCCGATGAGTCATGTGACCAACCTCTCTCGTCCCCACCCCCCTCTCCCTGGAGACCAATCACACCCCCACAGAGGAAAGCGTAACACACACACGCACGCGCACGCACACACACACACACACACACACACACACACATACAGAAACTAAACACAGCACTCGCTCGCCCCGACTCTCATCATCATCACCACTCTGTCAGAGAGAGGGAGAGAGAGAGGGAGAGAGAGGGAGAGAGAGAGAGAGAGAGGGAGAGAGAGAGAGAGAGAGAGAGAGAGAGAGAGAGAGAGAGAGAGGGAGGGAGAGAGAGAGAGAGAGAGAGAGAGAGAGAGAGAGAGAGAGAGAGAGAGAGAGGGAGGGAGAGAGAGAGAGAGAGGGAGAGAGGGAGGGAGAGAGAGAGAGAGAGAGAGGGAGAGAGGGAGAGAGAGAGAGAGAGGGAGAGAGAGAGGGAGAGAGAGAGGGAGAGAGAGAGAGAGAGGGAGAGAGAGAGGGAGAGAGAGAGACAGAGAGAGGGAGAGGGAACGCAACAGGGAGAGAGGAGGAAAACAAGAGAACGAGGGAGAGAGGAGTCGAGGCAAACGCCTGAGAGGAGGTCAAGAGGGAGAGGAATATATTCTACCAGAAGAAGGAGGAGGAAGAGGAGGAGGAGGAGGAGGGGTCAGTGGAGACGAGGAGGGGGGAGGTTCTCCCTGAATGAAGGAAGAGCTCTGGGAGTCGTTTCCTCCCCGCCGCGATGGAGCGACGCGAGGAATGAGGGCGGATGGTGAGAGCAGGGAGCAGCAGCAGCAGTGGAGGAGGAGGTGGAGAGGCTGGAGGTGGAGGCGGAGGAGGAGGTGCAGGGGGAGCCGCGGCCGGAGCCGGGCGGCGCGGGAGGAGCCGGCAGCGCTCCCGCAGGAGGCGGCTGTCGGCCAACTGCCCTGGCGCCGACAAGATGTCCCCCGGCATGAAGAAGGTGGAGTGTTTCTCGCCCATGCTGTGCCACTGCAAGGTGGCCTGCACCAACAGCACCATCTCCCTCATGTTTGGCTGCAAGGTGGGTGGAAACATCTGGAGGCCGGCCGGGAGGGAGATCCTCGGCACAGTTAGGCAGCTCACGTGGTGAGCGTGTGTGAGGTCACGGCCGGGGCGCTGGGGTGCGTTCGTTTCTAAAACTCAAAGGGGACAGGAAGCGGGACTGCAGGCAGAGTTTGTCCACTGAGACTGTGGCGGTAAACTTCACTGCTGGAGAAATGTCGCTTCAGACGGTGAAGACTGAGTTTAACCTGGTGGTTGACAGCTCGCAGCTCGCAGCGCTGCTGCTGCTGGGAGCGCAGTTTATGTCTTCACCTGCTCTTTACCGTCTGTTTGCCGGGCTAACACTAACGATCGCTTTCATTATCGATTGATCTGCCGACTACGATCACGATTAATTGTTACGTTCAGAAAATAGTGAAAAAACAGTGAGTTCAAAGCGACGTCTCGCCAAATAATCCTGATCACAAAGCAAAGCAGCAAACCGTCTCACTGGAGAAGCTGAAAGTAGAGAAGGTTTGGGGTTTCAAAACCGGCTTCAGCGATGAATCGATTATTACAATTGTGGCAGATTATTTTCCTGACTGATCGACAGGAGATTGACTAATGGCTCCCACTCTAGTCAGTGTATCGTGAGCATTAAAACGCGACAGTTGACGGTTTAACGAAGAGGTGACAGCTGATCCTTCAGTTTTCTGTGTTGAGATTGTGTTGTGGTCGTTGTGTCCATCTTTTCTATCAGGAATAATAACTCAACGCCTAAAGTCTGATCTGGGAACACAAACATTTCTTGGTCAGAATTGAAGCAGACTGTAGAATCCTACACTTCCCACAATGCATTGTTTGTCAGTTGAAACCTGAAAGTACCTGAAACACTGACAATATTTCCAGCATTTAAACAGAACGACTGACAGTTGACGAAAGCAGTGATCGGTCTCACAGTTCTCAGTAATCTGAATGTTCTGAGGATTAAATGGTGACAGCCAGCCGACAGAAGGCTGAGATTAATGCTTTTACAGGTTTGGATGATTCTGGTTTACTCGGACTTGGTCTCTTGGAGTGAACTCTGGTTCCTCTGATTGGTTGGTGCTGTTTGTTTTTTGATTTTTGAAAATAACCACCAACAGCTCGTTAGCAAACTTCATTGGTTCAGTTAATTTTCATGCAGTTGAAGGCAGCGTTCTCCACCAACACAACCTTAAAACCTGAACGCTGATGCTCCCTCACAGCTACAACGTTCACTTCAACAGCCAAGGCAGGTTTGTTCCTGCTGCTTAAATCTGGAGACAGAGAGGAGATGGGCACAGGAATGAGAAATCAACCCTGTGTGGGCGAGACAGAGAAACGCTGCAGGCCAGTGAACGCATCTGAGGTAGAGAAACTCAACACAGACGAGCTGAGAACCAGAAAATATTCCATTCAAACCTGAAAATGACCGTAATGTAAACCAGATTCTGCTGTAGTTGTTTCCTGTGCCCTGTGCCTGTCAGACAACAGCTGAGGGGGGAAAGCCCTTTTGACTCGTCACTGAGCGGCTGTGTTTACCGTTTGACCCGACGCGATAGGCTGCCCGAGCCGCTCGTCATCTCTGCGTCACTGGACCGACCAATCGGAGGCTCTGACTGCAGCAGCGCTGAGGTGCGATTGGCCGACGGGGAGCGTCACAGGCAGGCTGGCAGGCACGTGCATGTGTGGTCAACATGTGCTCGGCAGGGAAACACCAGCTCACTCGAAGCGCGGTCCCACGTCGGCTCTGCTGTCAGCTGAGAGCCGTCTGAGGATTGAACGAAAGGTTTAAGACCTGGAGGTGGAGGGCCTCGACTGATCATCATTGAAATGCTTCAGTGTGACTGTGCAGAGCATCTGTCTTTAATATTTGCCTCAGCAAACAGCCCTCGATCAGTATTTTTCTTCAGAGTGTCGGCATGTCTGTCCCAGTCATTCAGCTGGACAGCTTTCAGACGCACTGATCCAGCGTCCGTACACAAACACACCACAGGACACACTCCCTCACTGCGTCCATCCGATTACTGTGCAGAAGAGCAGGGATTGGTTATCTAATCCAAAGCGGTCCGTTATTGGCTGAGGCTGAGCGTTTGTGTGTCACTTTGTTTCCAGCTCGTTATTACCTCTCAGGTGAGATCACAGCAAGCCAGAGCGGTGAAGTGAGTGTGAGGGGATAAATCTCCCCCTTTATCCTTTAGAAACTCTGTGATTGGACGCTTTTGATGGACTCCAGTCCGCTTGAAACGAACCTCCCAGTTGACCTTTTGCCCCCTGGCTCTGATTGGACAGTCACACTCTGAGCGCCTCGGGGGGCTTGGAGTTACAGTATGGTGTGGAGCGCTGTGTTGACCTCTGAACCCTCGGGCACGGCTCAGATTACTGCTGCCTGTTCTACACGGATCAGGATTTTATTGGTGTCCATTGTTAATCTGAGGGATTGGGAAAATGACGCTGTTAAATCTGAGACTGGAGGTTAGATGGTCAAATGGAAACGCTTCAGCGTTGCCCGTGATTAACCGTTCTGCTGTAAATCTGCTCCATGTCAGTTTGATCGCAACTTGTCTTAATTAAGTCCCATTGATCGGCTGCCATCGACTGCTGCTCTGCCACACACTCGATAGATTTCCCCGGAAGTTATCAATTGTGGAGCCGTTAAATATTTAGCGGGCTGCTGTCATTTTTAATCGTTGAGCTGAAATGAATGCACCACAGCTCAGGATATGACTTGACTTAAAAACACCCCACCCACTCATCAGATCCAAATCCAGATCCAGATCCAGAGGGCCTCACCAGGGCTGAGCTCCATGAATTGAAACCTCAGATCTTCTCCGTCGCCTCCACAGCCCGCTGCACCGTTTACTGCCCCAACAGTGTGCCGTCGGTCAGGGTGGAGGCCGATCACCACTGCATGTTCACCCAGGATGTAGTCAGTGGCAGAAGAAGTACTCACATCCTTTAATTAAGTAAAAGTAATAATACCACAGTGTAGAAATACTGCACAGAATGCCCCAATGATATACTGGATGTCATCTCACTGGATTATAGTTATTAGTGTGTTCATCATGTTAATGGTGCAGCTGGTCAATCATCATTTATTAGCTGATTGATATTTTGTATTAATAATCTAAACCTACAAAGTAACTAATAACTCATATTGTCAAGTACACATAATGAAGTACAATATTTCTGAAATGTAGTGAAAAATGGCCCAAGTAAGGTAGAGGTACAGGTTCAGGTGAATGTAGTCACGTTTGTAGTTTCAGACACGCGACGAGACATATTAAATAAAATGGAAAAGATAAATCATTTAAAGATCCTGCCAGATCTACTGGTTTACATGTGATGTAAAAGCTCCGTTTGAGTTAAAAGCAGCGTTCATCGGTTTTATTTTATTTATTCAGTTTGGACTCCTGGTGGCAGCAGAGCAGCCTGTAAACACAGCGCTGATGTCCCGCGTCACCGCGAGCAGCACGTTTTATCCGGTGTTGATATGAACAGAACGATCAGTGCAGCTGGAAGCATCACTCGTTCTCATTAACGTTATTTTAAACGTGTTTGCCCTGAATGACGCAGTCGGAGGTCAGAGGTCACAGCTCGGTTCAATTCTGATGAATTGAACTGCAGAGTTTACAGCCGTGTTGTCTTCGTCTGAGATTTTCTACATCGTTTCTGTACAAACAGCAGCGGCAACAAGCAGGACAAAGTTTTGATGGACGTCAGTTGGACGTTGGCCGTGTGTGAATGTGTGGGCTGTCACTTCTTCAAGAAGCCAGTTTGATGTCAGTCTGAGGGTCTCGGACTCTTTAGTCTTTATATGGTGCCATGCAGCTGCACTGTGTGTGTTGGGAGTGTGAGTTTTATATGGTGGCTTCACGTCTGTCATTATCCTGAAAACCTTGTTCAAACCATATAAATCTTCTCTGTGGCGGCTTTTTCAGAACTTCTGCCTCTGAGGTGACAAAAACCAGCTGACTTTCACTTTCCGGGTCTGCTGCTGTCTCTCTCTCTCTCGCGCGCGTTGCAGCTCGCAATTAACTTTTTGGTCTCTCTGTCAATGAATAAACTATAAAATTAAAAAAAAAACATTCAGTTACCGGCCCAAATATATTTCCACTGTCCATAAAACTGCAACAATCAAATGACTAATCAGATAAACGACACAGTGAGTCGTGATCTGTCCTCACACAGCAGCAAAGTTGACTGACAAACAGAGAAGATGGCAAATATAGAGCGAGATTGTGGTGGGATGTCACTCCTCGCTTGGTTGTTCCCATCTTCCTCCTTGTGTTCTTCTTCATCACATCCCTGAATCATCCAGAAACCCTCCTCCTCCTCCTCCTCCTGAACATCCTGCTACATCCGCTCCGTGGTGATGCTCCTATTTATAGCAGCTTTTGGCAGGCGGGAGTCGGCGCTGTGCTTCCTCCTCCTCCTCCTCCTCCTCCTCTCTCTGAGAGCTGTCGAGGAGGAGGAGGAGGAGGAGGCTCTCTGTAGGCAGACAGTGTCATCACTGGAAACCTCCCCGCTGCCTCCTACATCCACATTTACATTTGTGCTGCTCTCGTCCACAGCGAGTGGGCTCAGTGTCTCGTTCAAGGACACTCTGACATGACGCCGCTGCAGCGACCTGTGATGTGTTTACAGGACGATCACAGCGTAGTCCACATCACCTCCCTTCACCCCGCGGTTTTAGGTCTGTTTGGATTTTAATATCAGGCGCCGACGGAAACAACAACAGTTCAAAATAATGGACAGGAGCCAGAGTGCAGCTTTTATCGCTTCCCCCTCGAGTAGCACAGATGCAGACAGATTGAGGCTGTGAGGGCTCACACGGCGCAGCACTGTGACCCACAGAGGGAGTCGAACCTGTAAACTCACTGTTATCACACACTTCCTGCTCTCAGACGGTGATCCCGGGCGTCTTTGTGTTCGTGGTTGTGTTTCCTCGGAGTGTCGTGACAGCTCAGTTCGCCTGCAGCCTCCTGATGCTTCTCCATCTGCTGCTCTGCGGTCATGCAACATTCAGACAGAGCTGTTGTGTGTGTTTGTGTTTCTGTCGGCAGGCGTCATCGAGAACGGCCGCTAGCTAAAAGTCACCTAAAGATCTGTTGAAGCAGCCGCAGCGATGTGAAGAAACTATCCCGAGCAGTGAATCAGGGGACATTTTACATTTATTTACTTTTATTTGGCATTTTTGTCTGAATAACCCCAGAATTTATACAGTATTCTCACCGGGGATACTCGTGTAGTAGTTTTTTCAAATTAGTGCTGGACAATAAGACAGATTTATTGACTTTAAATATCAATAAATGTCTGAATTGCAACAACCATTGACCTTTAACCAGAAGTTCAAGTCATATTGTATTAATCAAGACAAACTAATTAGCACAAGAAATGAGATATCATGCAGCGATGTATTAAGACTGTGACTTATGAGAATGCACGTGTGACGGACGGCGAATTTCACTTCCCAGAACCAACTGGAAACACCGCTGCAGCCGAAAACTTCTACAACAGTTACGTAGCTGGGTCGAGTTGTCAGTGAGGTTTGGAGGAGGCTTCAGTCCACATGATGCTCTTTCAGATGCAACACTGTATGGACATGAAGGGTTTGGGGATCCCGAGGGTGTGTGAGTCAGAATTCCCAGTATTCAACCAAAGGGGTGCTTGAATAGCTGAATGGTCCCGTTTGAGTCTGTGGTTGAGTTCATGGGTTCAGTAGAACGAAATCCCACGAAAATGTTCTCTTGTATGTAAGATTTCAGGCTGGTAAATTTGGGTAAAATCCACGTTTGCACTGGGTCGCTATGCGAGCACGCTGAGAGTCTTAAATATCTTAAGTATCTGCCTTCCCATCTCAATCTGTGGCCTCTGCCCCTGACACGAATGTAATCCCCCAGTAATTAAATCAGGACCGTCATCGTGGATCATCACTGCAGACGCAGCTTCAAACTAACATGTTAAGCAACTTTACATTCACATCTGTAAACATCTGTCAGCTGATCATTTCACCAAAATAATAGAGAATAAAGTCACATTTCAAGTTCATCACCATCAAACACAGCTAAGGAATCGTCAGCTCCGAGCCTCAGGAAGTGGGATGAAGAAACTTACTGTAGACTTGAGCTGTTGTTCAGATCTTCATCCACAGGTGGACCTTTCTTAGTTTTCACTGATTCATTCCATATTTTCAGGACTTGTGGTTGATATCGTCTGAAAGTGGATTCTGGGATCGTTCTCCATCTGCAGTAGTATAGTATCAGTTGCGTTGCAGTAGTATAGTATCAGTTGCTTTGCAGTGGTATAGTATCAGTTGCGCTGCAGTGGTATAGTATCAGTTGCGCTGCAGTAGTATAGTATCAGTTGCGCTGCAGTGGTATAGTATCAGTTGCATTGTGCTGCAGTCGTATAGTATCAGTTGCGTTGCAGTAGTATAGTATCAGTTGCGTTGTGCTGCAGTAGTATAGTATCAGTTGCGTTGCAGTAGTATAGTATCAGTTGCATTGTGCTGCAGTAGTATAGTATCAGTTGCGCTGCAGTGGTATAGTATCAGTTGCATTGTGCTGCAGTGGTATAGTATCAGTTGCGTTGCAGTGGTATAGTATCAGTTGCATTGTGCTGCAGTAGTATAGTATCAGTTGCATTGCAGTGGTATAGTATCAGTTGCATTGTGCTGCAGTGGTATAGTATCAGTTGCGCTGCAGTAGTGTAGTATCAGTTGCATTGGGCTGCAGTAGTATAGTATCAGTTGCGCTGCAGTGGTATAGTATCAGTTGCGTTGCAGTAGTATAGTATCAGTTGCGTTGCAGTGGTATAGTATCAGTTGCATTGGGCTGCAGTAGTATAGTATCAGTTGCGCTGCAGTGGTATAGTATCAGTTGCATTGTGCTGCAGTGGTATAGTATCAGTTGCGTTGCAGTGGTATAGTATCAGTTGCATTGTGCTGCAGTAGTATAGTATCAGTTGCATTGCAGTGGTATAGTATCAGTTGCATTGTGCTGCAGTGGTATAGTATCAGTTGCGCTGCAGTAGTGTAGTATCAGTTGCATTGGGCTGCAGTAGTATAGTATCAGTTGCGCTGCAGTGGTATAGTATCAGTTGCATTGCGCTGCAGTAGTGTAGTATCAGTTGCATTGGGCTGCAGTAGTATAGTATCAGTTGCGTTGCAGTAGTATAGTATCAGTTGCGTTGCAGTGGTATAGTATCAGTTGCGCTGCAGTGGTATAGTATCAGTTGCGTTGCAGTGGTATAGTATCAGTTGCATTGCAGTGGTATAGTATCAGTTGCGCTGCAGTAGTTTTGTGTCGTAATAAGCCACCGAATTCACGCGCAACATCTCGAGTATCTGCTTCATGCAAAAACTCAGCGACTGTTCAGGTGCGATCGTTTGATCTCGTTTCAAACTAAGTCAGACGTTCGTGATGAAACCAGTTCCTCTGAGGCACTGGTCATACTGGAGGAAAATCAGTGTCAGTGAAATGCAGGGTGCATTTGAGCATCTAACCATCAGAAAATGTTCTGTAGGAAAATGAGTCAGACTTCCTCCAGTGAGATGATTGACAGCATGTCAATCATCTGGTACAGCTCTGAGTCCCGTGGACAGCCGGGTAAGACTGTGCAGCAACACACCTGTCCACTGATGCAGGTGTTCTTCACTGACCTGTCTGATGGCTCAGTGTTTGCAAGGTAACCTGTGTGATTTTGTGCTGTAGGAACTATTAACAACCTCACGTGTTCTTGGCAAAAAATCTTGTTTATGATTTTGTAGAAATTTGATGTCCAACTCCCATCCATGAGTTACCTGTCAGGCCATGTGACCTGATGTTCACACCTCTTTGTTCCTTTCTCAGTCACTGCCAGCACAAAACAGACTTGAACTGTGGTTGAGGACATGACCAAAGTCTATGGCTGTGTATGCAGTTTCATATCACAGTAACAGTATATGTCATGAGAGAGTAAGTGCTCTGTAACTTCAATTAGCAAACATTAAAACTAGCATCGTTTCAGAATGGAAGCTCATCAGAGATGCAGCGGAGGGCGATGATGCAGCCCTGAAGCGTCTCTCTGCAGAGTTACTCATTAACGTTATTTCTAAGATGTTTTTATTGATGGACCGGCTCTGTGGGAGGTGTCTGAGCAGTGGACAGAGTGACGACACCGCTCTGCTGTTGAACAGCAGCGTGAACCGTCAGGATCAAACACTCAGATTAGTGTGTGTGATTACAAACTGGTTGTTTCCTGCCTCCTGCCTTGGGACTCGTGTAGTTTCTGTCTGATCCTGATGATGATCTGCCTGAGACTGGAGATATTTTCAGTCCCCATGAACATGTTGTTCCCCCCAGAGACAGGTCCCTACCCCCCCCCCCCCCCCCCCCCCCCGTAGCAGAGAATGGAAGCTGTTTTACCGCGGTGGTGCTCTGACCACAGCCTGAACCGCTCTGGGTTCTAGATTTCATCTTCATTTCCGTTCTTTATTTTATCAAATCAGAAGAAGGTTCTGGAGCTGGTCGAAAGGTGTGAATAGAAATGTGTGATTTCTTCTTCCACGCTGTCCTGAACAAGCGTCAGCTTGCCTTCTCACACTCTGTTACTGCTGCTTCCACTGCTGAACAATGTGAGACTCACATCCCAGCCATCAGCTGTAACGATGGAGATTATTTGGCCCTTTGAATATATTTCTGACTGCTCAGGTCTGGTGAAGAGCAGCACTGACTTGCTGGTGGACTCTGAGCTGTGTGATGTGGTGTTGAGCGTCTTTTGGTGATTCCTGGATCTTCTCTACAGTTTATGTGTTGTGTTGTTTCTGTGGCGAGAATCAAAAAACATCTGAACAGCATTTGTGCACGTGAAACACATTTCACTTGTTGCTAACACACGGAGCACCATTTCACATACGGTAGACCTGGTTTCCACACATTTCACCTGTGATGCATAATTCACAGGTCGACACATGATTCAAGTATGAGCTGTAAGAAATGAAAAGGTGACGACATTGAGCTTTATCTTGTGTGAAGAAGCTTTTTACAGCTGATGAAAACATGCAGTTTACATGTGAAATATCCTGCGACGCCCGTCTTCTTCCAAAGTGTTGCAGTCGGTGTTGTGTGGCTCTCTGGTGTTCCTGAAATATCTCCTGTAGTGTGAACAGCGCTGCAGTAGGAACATGAAGACACAGCGTGGGCTGTGTGAACGTAGCCGGCTGAGGTGGTTTACCCAACAGTGCAGACGAAGCAGGAGAATGATAGACAGGAGTGGATGCAGGCCAGATGACACGTAGAACCCTGCATCCCTCCAGCTCGGGGGGGGTGGGGGGGGCAAACTTTTTCACTTGTGGGCCACAAAGGGTTCTAAAATTTGACTGGGGGGCCGGACCGGGAGCAGATTGATGGAGTGTTTTGGTTATCCACCTCATAAGAGAAAATAAAATATCATGGGATATGTAGAAAACATGTAATTTAATTTCAATTGAAAATGAACAAAAGCATTACAACTAAATATCTTTGAAGTCCACAGAACTGAGCGATTTATTGAAATGACTCTTAAAACACTGAAAATTAAATTAATAAAATATTTTTTATTATTTAAAGCACTGAAAGTTGTGTTATCCTTCAGGACATCATCATCATCAGTCTCCTCCTGACTGTCTTTATTTAACAAACGGTAGGAGATACAGGTCTACTGTCCTCTCCTTCTATTCAATCATCCCTAAAGCCAAAACTCAGCAGCGAGCAGCGCGAGGACGAACAGTGACAACGAGCCAGTATGTGGAGCGCGTTATATTTGATCGAGTTATATTTGATCACGTTATATTTGATCGCGCTGCATTTGCACACTTGGTTTTGAGAACGTCCGCGCACCTTGACAGACATGACATGTAACATGTCAGGCTTATTGAAGAAATTATTTTCAGATGCATTTTTTACAAAACACAACGGAGAAACGTTCTTTTAATTTCAGGGGAACAGTGTTGTTGGTCTCCATTTTTATCCAGCGCATCAAAGTCTGGAGTCAGTTTTCTTGCTGTATCATCGTCTTTAAACACCGCCACAGTCTCTTGGCATATCAGGCAAACAGCAGCTGATCTGAGTTCAGTAAAAATATTTAGTTGTCCACTCCTGATTAAAAACTGGACATTCTCTGTCCACTTTTCTTTTCTTAGCTGCGCTCATCTTTACAGAAGGGCTGAGGGTCGTAGAGTAAAGCGCAAACATGGAGTAATACGCCGCACCTCAACAATGTATCTAGAGTGCGCCATCTATTGGGAAAAAGCCAGAATTGCAGGGAAAATAAAACATTAACAAGGTTTATTAATATAATTTCTTCAAATTTTTAACGGGCCGCATATGGCCCTCGGGCCGTAGTTTGCCCATGCCTACTCCAGCTTCTTCTGGTTCTGCTCAGCGACCCTCTGAAGGAAGACGCCCAGGAGGATCCTGGTCAAAAGTTGAACCACATCAACTGGCTGCTGCTCTGAATGTCCTCACCCGTTACCCCCCTGTGGAGGAAGCTTGTGTCCGTGGTCTTGTTCTTTCGGTCAGGCTGTGAGTGAGGGTTGGAACGTGCATCGACCGGTAAATAGGAAGCTACAGTGTGTTACTGCTGACGCTGCACCGGTCCACCGGCCCGCCTCACGCTCCCGTTCACCCGCATCCACGAACAAGACCTGGAGATACCTGAGCTGCTTCACAGCTCGCTCCCAGCCTGGATGAGCATTTTCTGGCAGGGAACCATGACCAGATGGTTCCTGATTAAATACAGATTCTTAGTTTAAAGATGAGATATTTGACTTCTTCTGTGAACTGAGATGAGATGTTTTTGAACATCTGACTCCACCATGTTTGTGTTTCGTTTCAGCCTCCAGGCAGTAGATTCAGGCCGTGTATTCTGTGATGTTGGTCGCATCAGGACTGATGAGTTTACAGCAAACTGTGAAGCTGCAGACATTCACCTCCTCAATGTTAAAGCGTTTGCTCAGATTCACGCCTCTAAATCTGTGAGCGTTGACTGTTCGCCGCCTCTCTGGCAGCTGCTGTTGTCCTTCATGAATTAACCAAACGTTGGGTCTGTCGGCTGGCAGCTCTCAGCCTGATGAACGGAGATGCTGCCCTTCACACGCTGATGGCTCAGTGCAGACTGCTCTGTCAAAGTGGAAGTGATGTCTTCCCTCTGAAGAAAGACAAGAAGCAGAATAAACCCGATGATGTAGACCTTAACTGTAAAAATAGCCTCCACCACAGAACAGTGGAGGCAGATGAAGTTGAGTTTGTGTCCATCAGAACATTAAAGAATAATATTTGAAGCCTCCCTGTTGCTCTGGATACTCCACTGTCCTGCCTCCGCTGTAGTGGAGATAACTGGTGAGATGGGAGGAGATGTGTGGAAAGCGAGTGTGATGGTCTTTGACTCGTCCGTCTGGTTGGACTTCATGTGCTGGTCAGAGGGATTCAGCTTCTTCTATTTCTCAGCGATGGAAGTCATGAGTGAGTGCAGTCTATCCTCTGCACTCATAGTGTTGGACATTCACTTCATCATCACAGCTTTAGAGCGTCCTGACTGAATGCAGAGGGGGTGAAACCCTCCCTGTACATCGGTGCATTGGTTTATGTTTGTGTCCAGCCGTCGGCCAGGCTGAAAACAAGGCTCACCTGGTCTGTTGCGGGCCACGTTTTGGCCTTTGTCGTGGCTCAACGACTGACATCCACAGAAAAGTTTGGATCATCTGCAGATTAATTCCAAACTGGATTTGTTACGATCCTCTGACGTCAGGCACGATCCAGGATCAGTGAGTCCCTGTTTCTGTTATCGCCACCGCCATCGTGACTGTAAACCCACCTCAGATCTTCTCTGAGTGAACATCTTGGAACTCCACTGCTTATAACTCGAGGCCCCACCTGTGCACTGATCCTAGATCAGAGATACTGATCAGAAACCAGGGAGTTACCTGGGACATAATCAGTGTTTTTTTGTGTTGATTTGGGTGAAAGGACCCTTTAAAGACCTGCACATACACTTAAAGTGATTATTTTTACCATCGACTAATCTATTGATTATTTTTTGATAAATTTTGTTTGAGATACATTTTGTCAGTCGATAAACCCTTGACTCTTTCAGACATCAGAAAACAGATCCGAACAGCCCAGAATGCTCCTGCATGCCGTCTGATCCAGCCCTCAGCCAATCAGACGCAGGATAATCCCGCTCAGATGCAGATTATCGTCCCTTTGAAGCTGCTGTGAGAGTTTCCTGTGAGGATCTTGCAGCAGCGTCGCAGGCTTTCATTAATCTGTCTGCAGGAGGTGAAACCTCCGACTAAAGCAGAGCAGCATCGATGTCTGTGACGAGAAAAACATCTGTGCCAGCGGTGCATCGCTGAGGTGCACACACTCATCACAAGTTCATCTCACTAATAATGAAAACGGAATGATTAGATTTTACAAAGTGACACAGGACGAGATCACAGATGTCAGATTGTCTTTAACAGATCAGCCAGCGTGACAGCTGGAACAGCTGGAGTGTTTTTGTCTGCTACTTATTGAGATCCAGAAAACAATAATTAAACAATTATAATTCAAAACAAAACTGACAAGATGTTATATCTGACTGCATGCGGCCGGCCCGAAGCGGGGAGTCCGCTGACCTCAGACGTGTAAATTCGGAAAAAGTGTTTCCATTACACTTTTGTGATACACTTTAATATCGACACGTCTGAAAAACCACCTCATGAGAGCGAAAAAATGTTTTTGCGATATTTGAGAGGATTTTCGAAATTTAGGTGTTTCCATTATCGTTTTTTTATTGCAATATTTAGGATTTTCGCATTTCTAGGGGCAATGGAAACAGCTAGTGAAACACAGCAGGTGGTTTGCTCTGGTCATAGCACCTTAATGCCACCTCACACATAACACACACTTTATATTTAGTCCAGTTTTAGTCTCTTGCCTTTTAGTTTAGTCAATAAAAACTCTACATTTCATTTGTACCTTCTTGTCTCTCTCCTGCTCATTTTGGCACCTGAGTTCAGTTTTAAGGCTTTTGATCAAAGTTGTACATTAATTTTTTACAGACATTTTAATTTTCACTGTTATTGGCTGGAGGAAGCCGTCTGACCAATCAGGAGCTACGGCGTGTGATTCTGCTGCTCGTTGGATAAAACCAAATAAAACAATAATTAATTTACAGATCCTTTCAGTGTCGTTGTGTTTAAAAATCTAATACATTTCATAGGGACGCACGATAACTGTTTTTTAAAACCGATACGATAACCGATAACACACACATATACCTAACATCATGACATCAGTACCATGAACATACCAAAAACAGCGCGCACAGTGAGAGGCGGTTGCTAGGCAACGTAGGTGTTTACTTTCAGAGCCGCTGTGCAGTGAGAGATGTGACAGACGAGTAGGCTCATTTTAAATCAATAAAATGTGTTTTAATTACTATTTTATGTCACATTATTGAATTCTTTAGTAGTAAGTCGTGTTCTAAGCAGGATAACGTATAGTGAGCAGGTTCCTAAGGAGAAATAAACCCCCCCGCTTCGCGTCGGGCTTCTATGTCATCCTGAAGGAAGATACATGATCCCTTACTGAGACTGATCTATGTAAACAAACTGAAGAAGGGCAGTCCATAGTAAGTCAAGCACCATCACATCCATGATTAAATCTTCAATAACCTCAGCCCGTGGGTCATCTTTGGCAAATTTCTCCGACTTTTCGAAAGCCTCGCCGATGTGTGTCAGTCCCGGTTGCTTCTTGGCGGCTGCCTTGCTAACGTTAGCGTCTTTAGCAGGCCAGGCGTCCTCATACGCTTTCCGAACTCCGTCAAAGCGGTGGTTATGTTTCAGGTGACTGATCAGGTATTAAAGCTTGTGCCATTTCTCGCTCCTCGTGGAACTCGCTTGGAACATTTGTTACGAATAACCAGCGAACTGTCTCCTTCGGAAACTTTGAAGAAGTCTGAACTCTGTTTTCATAAGCAGGCTGTGCCGCATGCTGCATTCAAGGTGTAACGTACATTCCCCCGTTCCCTCGTTTGCCAGTCGTTCTGTCGGCCTTTTAAGTTCATGTTTCTATTCCTCATGTGTAACATGTGAAAAAATGCTGCGAATGTTAATTCAAGTCAGCAACTAGCAAAATTTTGATAACTATCGTGCACCCCTAAAATTTCATCATAGCTCTGTGTTTTGAATGAGTGTTTGTGCACCTCTCCTGGCTGAAAGTGATGTCATGGATATCTTTTAGAAGAATTTAACTAGCAGACATATCAACCATGTAAATATCTGACAAATACGAAAAGACTAAATAATAATTGTAGAAATAGAAATTGTAGAAAGATTTATGTGATGTCTGTGGGACAGATGTTTGGTAGTTTCACTTCATAGATAAGTGGCTCAACTTGAGAAGAGAAAACAACTCAAACAGCTGATCAGATGTTTTAGAGTTGAACTTCCTGCAATGGATTCATCAATAAACGACTTCTTCACACCCGCGGCCCGTCACACCTCTGTCCCGCCCTCCGTCCAGGACCCGCTCAGTCAGAGTCTCATGAGTTATGTAACTGCAGTGGTTCAGGACGGCCGAATCATTCACCTGTCAACATGAACCTCTTTCCTTTAAAGCCAGAAAACAGATGAGTAAGACTCTGAGCTGTGACTCACCAGCAGACTGATGTCTGTGGATCCACAGAGACGAGAAGGCTGGGAGGGAAATATCAGCATCGCCTCGGCCCTCGCCTCTGTTTTCAGCCCCTTTAAACAACAGTTACAGTTTTTAAAGTGATAATAGTGTTGCCCCACAGAGAGGAGTCACTGGAACGGCTTTTCTGAACATAGAAACTCAGGATGACGATGACGGAAGCATCGTGCCTTTATATTCCCACTTCTGCTTCTTTTCTGAGAAACCGTGTTCTGCCATCTTGGTGTCAGGCTCTAAAGACTACATTACCCATGAGCCTCAGCAGCAGTTTCTCATAAGAAGAAAGCAATTTGTTTGCTGAATTTAATCCACAACTCACCCACAGTCCAAAAGTAAATGACCTTTTCCAGCAGCACACAGCAGAACTTTGAAGCTTTGTGGTTGGATGTTTCTCGCTGAAATGCATCATGGGAGTTGTATTTCACATATCTCCTGCAGCTGTTTTGTCCACAGGCTTCTTGTGCCTTTGACTTTTTTTTGTACCGATGTGTTTATCCGAGACATGAAGTTCTCCAACTGTGAGCCGCCTCGTGTTGTCAGGGAAAGCAAGCAGGCAGATGAGTTTCATTAGTTTGGCAGGTCGTGGACTTCACCTTCACCTCACAGGTGATCATGTTTCTGACCTCAGAGTCCACGCTTGACCAACACGGCCTTAAAAAATATGAACTAACGCAGCGTGTTCCACCCAGTTGAATCAAAGACGATGAAAAGTGAAGGTGGAATCTCATCACCAGCTTCTTTTGATTGACGGCGCCCTCCGTCTGTCAGACAGAGTTCAGGGCTTTTTCCCCATCCTGACCGTGTCCTTCTGTTTGTGTTTCCTCCTACAGAAGTACAGGCACCACGATGAGGACTCGTCCCCTCAGGACCAGAGCTCCCCCCAGCTCACAGAGGAGGCGGGGGGAGCGGAGCTGGTCCAGGTAGCAGAGAAGAACCTGTCCCAGATCCAGAATGTGCACGGATACGTCACCCACGCTCACATCTCGCCCATGAAGGTAGGAGAGACGTGTGCTTCACCCTCTAATCTGTGTCTTCTTCATTCTCCTCTCTCTGCTGGCATGACTGTGGATTTAAAGCAGCTCAGACACTTTAACAGTAATGGTTTCCACTTCAAAGCATCCAAACATGTCCCCCAAAAGCCCAAGATTTGTTTGTTTTGGTGTTATGTCCCAGGTGTGTCAGACATGGCAGCCTCCTGATGGTTAGAAGGGCTGAAAGATTTATTTTTAATGGCAAGAACTGCAGTTTAATCATCGACAGTGACTTAATGAGCTGTAGAAGATGGAAACTTTTACCTTTACTCTGCTGCAGCAAATTATTATTTATTCATTAGTGCTAATGTTAATTAAAAAACAGCAGTTTTGTAATTTAAATGTAATAATTGTATTTCAGTGTTATTGGTGAGGTTAAGTATACCACTGGTGTCATATCTGAATACAGGGGGGATAAACTGGTTCTCTGTAGTTTCTACAGTGAAGTTAAAAGTTTTCTGTTATTGACTGGTTCAAGTCTGGAAGGACTGAAACCACCAGCAGCTGCTGGATTTAATCTGATTATATTCAGTCCATACAAGGTACATTAGTGATTATTACAGCCATACCCTGATTAAATATAAATTCAATAACTTATTATTTAGTCATTTTGTTTAATTGTTTAGTTGATAACATTCAGTCTGCGCTGAGATGAAAGAGATCAGACAAAACGATGAATAACTTTGTGTTAACGACGCTGGAAGTGACCAGACTCCCTCGACAGATCGAGGAGTTTTTGATTGATTTGGAGTTTAACATTACTCTGTTAAGAAAGTCAAGCAAAGCTAAACAGCATCAGTGTTTGTGTACCTGATTACGTCTGTCACTATGAACTCTGTTAGTGGAGTTAAGATGTCCAGTAATCACCAACATGTGTGACAGCTGAAGTCCTTCAGATGTCAGTGAAGTCAAAGCTTTTATCTGTTTCTCAGTCTTTCTGCCTGTTTATCACTTTGTTCTATATTCTCTCTCTCTGTCTGTCTTCATGTATGTATTTATTAATGAATATATATTTCTGTCCATTTCTCAGTCAACACACATTCACACGTTCCAGAGTCGGGAATAATTTACCCCAAATCAAGTGTGTTTGTTTTAAAACCACATTTCTGAAATCAGTCAAACTCCTTTTATCCTGAAGGGAATTATGAGAATAAAACCTGTTTTATTGAACATCATTGATTTGAATTAATGGTGAATTAATCCTGACACACACACACACACACACACACACACACACACTCTCTCAGAGGAGGATGAGGGTTGTTGCTTGTCTGTGTTGCCTACATGTGGTTCATTAAAACATCGACGCTGCTGTGAAGCTCACACCTGTACCTGTTCCTGCTCATCATACCTGTGTCCTGCCATGATGCCATCACACACACATGAACGCACCACCGGTCGAATTCCTCCGGTCAGGTTTCTGTTGAATCCCCAGTGTCCACCTGTTTGCTTCCTGTGAGTCCAGGTGAGCTCGCTTCATCGACCTGCGAGTCACACTGAGACTCAGAGCTTTGCTAAAATGAGGAGTAAACACTGAAAAGAGTGAATGAAGTCAGTGGAAGTGTTGAAGATAAAACCTGTCAGATATCATGTGTGACAGCTGAAGGCTACGTTACCTGTGGCACTTCCTCAATCAGTTTCAGCCTTTATTAACTAATGTTCAGCTTCTACAAACTAAAGAAAGTAGCTTCTCAGTGGACCAGTTGGTCATGGACCACGCCTTCAGAGCAAACTTTACAGGGGGCGCTAGCAGGACGTCACATTGTTGCTAGTCTGGTTCTCGGACCGTCGTGCCACATATCGCGGTCTTAGATTAATAAAGTTCGTTGCAGGAAGAACATGCAGAATCAGCGTGCACGCTGCTGCCGTGTTCAGTGAATGACCTCGGGTTCTGAAGCATTTGATGGCACATTTCCTGTCAGTCAACACTTTGTGTGAAAGGAGCAGATAGGTGCCCCCGCTGCCGGCCTGACGCCAGTGTTTCTTCCTCACTCGGCGGCTTGTCGACTCAGCTCAGGCACCGTGAGCATGTTATCTGCGTGTTATTAAAACCGGGACGGGACCAGACTTCCTGGAAGCTCAGCCTGGAGAATTTGGCGTTGTCCCGGTCACATGACTGTGCTTCCTGTTCATGCTGTGCTCCACGCTGCTCCTGTCAGCTGCTGCTGTGTTTGTGTCTGTCACTGCTCAGATCAGGCTGCCATATGAACTGTTTGTCTGTCTTACCAGTGTGAAGAGAACTAAAAACACACTTTCCAGTTGCACTATGGGAAATTGAGGATCCCGTGTTTTTAGAGTTTGACCCACAGTAGAAACGAAAAGTCACGCTGTCTTCACCTCTGCTGCTCAGATTCTTCTTGAAGTCCCCAAACGTAATGTTCAAAGTGAAATACTGAATCTCTGGAGTCATTTGAAGGATTCTTTTAACGCCTGTGATGGACGTTAGCGTTATTTCTGGCATTTTACCAACTAGACGTTTCATAGATTAGTTTAAAGTAAATGATCGATGAATCAATAATGATAATAACCATTGAGGATATAAGGTCGCAAGGTTAAAGTAACAATAATAATTATAATAATCACAAAAGTCCTTTCACTAAAAGATTTAAAGCCGAGAAATGCAAAGGTCAGCACACATACAACCCTGATTCCAGAAAGTCTTAATAAACCAGAACAATCATTAACAGAGTCCAGGTATTAATCTCTTTATCCAATCACATGTTCACAAAGTGTTGACCCTCGCTCCGTCCTCGCTGTGAACCACTGAGCCTTTCAATCATGATGCTATCACCTGTTACCAATCAGCCTGTTTACCTGTGGAATGATCCAAACAGGTGTTTTTGGAGCGTTCCACATCTTTCCCAGTCTTTAGCTGCTCCTGTCTCAACGTGTTTGAAACGTGTTGCTGCATCAGATCCAGAATCAGCAGATATTTACAGAAATCAATGAAGCTGATGAGCTCAGACAGTAAATATATTGACTCTGTGCTGTTTTCAGGTCAGTTTCTGTCAGAGAGGATCAGCAGGTGATCACTTCCTGTTTCATTAATAGTTTACCCAGTCAGACCTTTTTGAAATCAGGCTTGTAAATAAGTTTCAATTTAATGCAATTTAGCAAGTTTTAATTACAAACAAATGGAGTAAAAGCAGAGGATGTAAGTGATGAAGGTCTCCTGTGAGTTTAACCAGAGTTTTGCTTGTTCACATGAAAACTCACAGAGCCCTTTAAGGAAATGCAGCTCTATTATAATGTGTTTTTAACAGATTTAAACATATAAAAAGAAAAACAAAATAAACAGTTGAAAACTGAAATAAACGTTAAGCATGGAGTCGATTTTCCAAACCTTTCCATCTAATAGCTGATTGTGTTATTATTTTTCTAGTCAGTTATATCCGTCACTGAGGTTAAAACTGAAGATATGATATCAAACAGGATGTGGCTGTTGAGTTTTAGGGTTTGTGTCCCAGTAACAACTCTAACAACCAGAAAACAACTGTGTCTCTGCAGCTGCAGCTCCTGTGTTTGGAGTTGATTAATCCAATCTGCTGATTAGCTGAGATCTGCCGTTTCGCAGGGCTTTAAACATCTTCACGCTGCCGTGGTCATGGTAACGGAGTACATGAGATCAGATTCACACTGGATAAACAGGACTGATGTGTTCAGGCTGCTCAGCGCCGCCCGCACAGCGGAGCTCTGCTGCCATCATGTGGTGGGAAGACGTACTGACGTCTGAGGGAACATCCACAGCTTCTCAGCCTGCAACAAATACTCTGGCCCACTTCCGGTCTGAACCCGCACTGATCTGCTCCGTTAGCAGTAAACGTTAGTCCAGAAGTGAGTGAAGAATTTCCTGTGATAGTAAGTCAAATGCTGTATTGATTTAAGATACCTGGAAGTTGAAAATAGGACAGAAAACCCTGTGCTGTGGTGTACTATCCATCAGTAAAAACAGGCTTTATATTAATATATTGTATTAAATTATCTCTTCAAATATCGAATCGTTCCCCAGCAGCTCAGGTCAGTTTTCTCTCAGTGTTTTTACCAGAAGTGCGTCGTCGTTCATTCACGTCTTTCAAGCTCTGATGATAGTTAATAAAGATTTTTGACCATGATAATCATCACAGTAGACATTAACACTAACAGCAGGGACATTAACAGGCAAACTTAATTTATTTGCTAGTAACAACGACATAATGTTAATATTAATGCTGGCGTGTCTAAAGATGCAGCATGTAGAGCCTTTTGAGAAATCCCATTGATACTGTAGAATATACTCATGGTGTGTACAAGCCTGTATTGTGGTTGGACATGAAGTACATTTTAAGCTTTAATCTTTAACTCTGAAATACTTTATTCATTAGGTAAACTACTGAAGCTGTAGTTCTGGGATTGCAGTAGAAGTATTTCTTGTTCTCGTCCAACAGAAGTTGACTTCCTTTGAGAAATGTCTCCATCATCCCAGGTAGACACACTGAATGTGCAGCATCATGTCGCTGTGGTCACATGTCCTGTGCTGTCGTGAGTGTCAGCTTCCTGTAGTTCATATTCACGTGTTTCTGCAGCATTCAGACCTGGTCACTCATGCTTCAGTCCTGGATGATCTGACAGAAATGAAACCCTCGAAAGGGCAAGCTCACCGGTTTCAGAACATCTGGTCAGCATCGGCCTCCAGAACATCCCCTCCACCCGTTTTCCGCTCATCCTCACTCTCCCTCACCCTCCTCTCTCTGTCTGACCTCTGGAAGGATTAACTGTCTCTCTCCTGCTGTGTCTCCGCTGTATTTTGACCTCTCCGAGACTCCGTCTTTCCTCCCCTCCTGTATCCTGTAGGTAGCATCTCTGGAGTGCATCTTTGACGGTTCTTCACCTTTAGGACAGCACCTCCCGGAGCTCCCCTCCCCTACGCCCTCCACCCTCTATCCCCAAGGCGAAGACAGCCCTCTTCCCTCCTGCTCCTCCAACCCCTACCCCCCAATCCAGGTAAACCCCCACCTCCCCAGTCACCACCCTGCTTGGCGTTGCCATGGTAACCCAAACTTCGGTATGACTCCAGCACTGCTGGAAAGGAATAATCCTGTTTTCAGAACCGGTTTTCAGTCTTACTGTGACTTTGTGCCACATAGTTTACATCTCATCATATTTTTAACCTTTCAGAGGAGAAAAGTTTCTCCTCCTGTTCATCCATGACATTCATATTCCAATGAACCCGAAATAAAAAGCCTCAGAGTAACCTGATCCCAGCGGTCCAGTCCAGCAGAAGACACGCTGCTTCAGGTTGATGTTAGCTGTGGTGCTACAGCAGAGCTCAGCGTGGAGATGACAGATGTTCTCCTGGTACTGAGGTCATGGTAGTTGGTGTGGAGCAAGGTGGGGCTGAGAGGCCCCACAGGGCCTCAGCAGACTTTAACTGAACAGTTTGAGATGTCCAGATGGATGTCAGTCTTGTTTTTGTGTAAGTATGGAGCTGGAGTCAGGGCATGGTTAGCTTAGCTTAGCATGGAGGCAGAGAGAAATGGCTTGCCCGGGTCTCTGAAGCATTCACAAACACACCTACCAGCACCTCTAAAGCTCACTTTTTACCTTGTTTGTTTGATCTGTACACAAGCAGACGTGTGAAACCCACAGTTTGGGGTTTTATGGAGAATTAAAAATGGTATTTATCTTCTGATCCGACGTTTGGCAAGAAAGCAAATGAGCGTATTTTACAAAACTTGGAACTGTTCCTTTAAGGAGATCCACTCGTCCATATCTGTTTTTCTGTGGAATGAATTGATGGAGTGTGTGGTGGGTGGTGAGAGTATGCTTGTAATCGTGTTAGTTGTGTTTGTCGTTGATGTGACGGGTAGTCGATATCACCGTTTTAAAGACATGCCTGCAGCTGGGGGGCCTGCAGGGTGGGTCAGTCCACCACTTTGATTCAGACACGCCTCTAAACATCTCTGGACTTCCATAAAATTGTTTGCAGACATTCATGCTCCTCTCAGGATGCATTGTAATCACTTCGGTCAAGCCAAATGTTTTTATTCATCTTTATATAAAGAGACTGAATGAAGACTTTTTGGGAAGTCCCACAAGAAGGACGGTACAGTCTTCTAGCTGAGAGGAGATGAATGCATGAACCAGTTTTTCAACGTCTGACTGAGACCAGGGATTTTTTTCTAGAATTATTCTCTAGGTGGTAAAATGCTGTCCTAGTTATGCTTAATGTGACTGGTGAAGTTCTGAATCCAAGATAACACCCAGATTTGCGACCTGCTCACTGTTTGTCGGAGACAGTGAGGTGAACTCCAGCACCTACAACAAGGGTCTCAGTCTGTTAACTGGAGGAGGGTTTGGGTCTGATGTCACAGTTCACCAGGTCATTCATAGGTCTGAAGTTACAGTATGAGAGTCAAAAATACAGTTGTGTATCATCAGCATTGAGTCGTATAGAATGAACAGTCAGGGTCTGAGCCCTGCGGGACGCCACAGCCGATGTTAAAGGATAACTTTCGTTTTTTACAACCTGGACCTTATTTGTAGCATTAAATACGACCATTTACTCACCCAGACAACTTTGGTGGCATTTGGAGTCGTTTTGAAGAAATTACCCCAGAGGAGCGGCGCGTATATCCGTATAATGCGAGTACTCGGGGCATCCATGCGCAGCCTCTATATAACACATAATCTGCAGAAACTCGTTCATATTCCAATATTTTGTTCTGATATGCTGGTGCTATTCCCCTCTGAGCCGGCGGTCGGCTAGTTTAGCTGTAGTTAAACCGTATAATGCTGTGTTGCATTATACGGATGTACGCGCCGCTCCTCTGGGGCTAATTTCTTCAAAACGACTCCAAATGCCACCAAAAGTGTCTGGGGGAGTAAATGGTCGTATTTAATGCTACAAATAATGTCCAGGTTGTAAAAAACGAAAGTTATCCTTTAAAATTGCCATATTAAAAGTTGTCTAGACACCCGGAGAACCTCCTGGCTGTTAGGCAGGAAGAGCGTCAGTTAATGTTAAATATTGCGGTGGACGGTGTCAAAGGCTGCTGTAGATCTAGTGAGACTAGAGAAGCTCTGCTGATCTTTAGATATTGATTTTGTTTATGAGAGCTGTTTGAGTGCTGAAACAAACCAGATTGTGGAGTGACAGTAACTCTGCAGCTGTTTGTAGACGACCTTCTCAAGTGTTTTACTTAGAAAAAGGGATCTTGGTGGTCGGTCTGTAGTTCCTTATCACAGATGGGTCTAAGTTGCTTGTTTCAGTGTTGGTGTAATAATGTAATAAGCATAATAAGGAAGAGGGGAAGTCTCCTGATTGTAAAGAACTGTTTAAAATCCAGTTCATCATGTAACATACAGATATTTCTGATGTGTGATGATGTAGGGGTGGAGACCCTAATATCTAATATCAGAGGCGACAAATTCATGACATTTGACTGGCGACAGAAGCTCAGCATGACTGGATCTTATTGGCTTAATAACATGGTAAATAGCTCCAGAATGCTAGCATTGTCACTGTCGGCGTGTTAGCATGTCAGTATTTAGCCTGAAGCACCTATACAGCCTCACAGAGCTGCTAGCATGACTGTTGCTTGTGTGTCCTGAAACGATTAACGGAGCAGGTCTACTGCAGCAGGCGGGCTGCAGGGGGGGCTTCTTACCTTTTTGCACATGTTACATGTTGTGAAATAACTACAGTTGTAATGTGTAAACTCTAGCTGCGCAGTGATTCGGTCCTCTGGCTGTTGTCCTTCACATCAGACTGAACACAGAGCAGCTGAGCAGGACCAACACACCTTCATTTCACCGGTAAAACCCCCCGCTCCCGCGATGAGATTTATACTCATGGTAGCACTCTTTGATGGAGAAATCTCCGCATCCTGCTCTTCATTGTTTCCTCCCCGTTTGATCTGCGGCAGCCGTCCGTCCCCGGCCTGACGTCAGCAGTCAGCTATCTCCGACACCTCTGCCGCGATAACGCGATGAATGGATCCTCACATCCCACAAAGACACTCAATGCTGGAAGGACGTACTGTACACTCCTTTTTTTAATCATTCCTTTCATTTTTTCATCCCTCTTTCTCCGCCTCTCGCTTGCTCTCCTCAGCAGCGCCATGGCAACACAGGAGATGAATGCCGACAAAGAAAATCATGACGGCAGGAAAATGGAGGAGGAGGAGGTGGAGGAGGGGGCTGAACCTGCAGAGAAGGACAAGGGCAGATTTAGTGAGGCTTTCTGTAACAGGGTGCAGGGGGTGGGGGTGATAGTAAAATGCAGAATAGCTGGCCTCCTGTTGGTCCCCAACAGAAAGATTTACAGCCGCTCTGACGGATATTTTTCACCAAGACAAAGGACTCAGCGGCCGTGAAATGACTTGTCACTAATGCTTCTTCTTCATCGTCTCATCTCTGCTACACTTCATTCCCAGCTGCAGCAAAGGATGCTGGGAGGACAGGCCAGCTCTATTTATAGCCAGTGGGGTTTCAGTCAGTCCTGGAATTTTAGGGAAATCATGGAATGTTTGGGAGCATATTCCAGGCAGTGTGGGGAGGATATCAGGAAACCTTATGAACAAGCACCATGTGTTTTCTTGTTTCGTACATTGACTTTTGGACAGTTTCAGACTGTCCCACTACATTTACAAAGTTGATGCAGAGTCGTTCTAGAAAGATGATATGCATTATTTACATCAAGTCATTCCACAGGTATTAAAATAATGTCACTGTGGAGTGCTTCGGTAGCCAAATAGTGAAGGTGCATGGCACATAACCACAACATCACCAGTCCAGTTCCAGCCAGCAAATACAGCACTTTTATTAAAAATGACCCTCAAAATATCTAAATAATTAACGCTGCCTTTTTAAGAAACCCTCCACATCTAGGAATTTCTAGAAAACTACAGCTAAATAAATAATACCACATTGGTTGAATATATAATCTGACACTATAATCTGACCTCCCACCCACCTTTTTCCTACACCTGTTTTTGAAAAAAAAACCCTGACAACACTTGAATGATTATGCTGTTAGTCAAGGCTCATCTCTGAAGCCGCTTTACTGGTGAAAGTGAAACATGAAATACTTCCAGTAAAGCTTACATCCCACATTTGTTCAGAACCTTTTTGAAGTGCAGCTGATTCCTCTCATGTTCATGCATACATACACTGATTCCCTGTAACAAGACAAAGACATTTTTTAAGCTCCTCATCATGACCCTCTGTGACACTGGCAGTCCTTAGCATCTCGACGGATGATTCAGTCTCTGGTTTGTTTTTCCTGTGGGTGAAAGTGGGCTAACGTAACGCTTTCAAAACTGACCTCGCTTATTAAGAAAGTTTGAGTAAATATTGCCGTCCACATCTGTAAATGCACAAGAAGTCAATTTTTCTGTGTTATTTTAGGCTGAAAACTAGGATCTCTGCGTTGTCCTGGTTTCACTTTGGTTTGTCCATGAATTGATCTCAGAGATGCAGTTTTAAAGGCAGTAAAGGGGGCTCGGGTCATCAGCTGTGTAGAGTTGGGTGTCATCTGCATAGAGATGAAAGTCAATACTTTTCCTCTGGATTATGAACCACAGTTCTGACATAGAATGTTGTAGTGCACCCAGGTCAGAGCCTTGTGGCGCTCCTTCTGGAATGCTCAGTGTTGTTCTGTTAGAGTGTGTATTAGTAATCAGTGTTCAGAGTATTCAGAGTTTTGGTCATGCCCAACCTGAATGTCTTGAATTTAGCCAAAATGTAACACATGTGCGGCTTTGTTAAAGAAGTAAAACTTAAAGACTTTAGTTTTGTGGCTATATGATTGAAAAATGTGGCCACAATCCATGAATGAACCCTGAATGATAGAAATGAAAACATATGTATGAATACAAAGCACAATTTTTGAAGCGTAGCCACTTAAAAACTGACATAAAAACAGTTTTTCCTTACATTCAGACAAACTTACAGGCTTATAAAAAATTTATTTAGTAAAATGTGAATGAAGGAGTAAAATAACCAAATAAAAAAATGTGATGCAAATAAGATGATGAATATTGAGACAAATTAGACTCAGAATCTGAGTTTTTATCATTCATTTAATCTGATATTATTTGTTCTTATTTGTTGTATTTTAATTATGTTTTTATATTTTTTGATTTTTTTTTTTTTATTCTCACTGGCTCCACAGTTGCTCTCAGAGTTGAGCCTGTTTTAGCTAAATGCTAAGTCATTAGCAGTCAGTTTCCTAAACGACCCTCCCTGCTTCATGGACTCAGCTGTGGGGGGACAGTCGTCCACACATCACGGGTCACCGTGCTGTCCCTCACAGCCCTGATAACTCAGCAGTTTGCAGGCATGAGTTTCCCCTGCTGACTCATATTTGGAGAGGGAGTCGAAGTCTGAAGACTGAAGTAGGACAAAGGTCAGCTGGACCAAACCCACAGCGGACTGAGAACCAGGCAGGAGGAGGAGGAGGAGGAGGAGGAGGAGGAGGAGGAGGAGGAGGAGGAAGGAGCTGCGTGAGGTTTCCAGACTGCAGAGAGAGAAGATCAGAGGACTAATTTCCTCCCTGCCTGCGCTCTCTTTAAACACACACACACACACACACACACACACACACACACAGGCGTCTCTCGGTCCTCTCGTCAGACCTGCAGTCTGTTGTTGCTGTCAGACAGACGGAGGCTGGCCGACCGGCTGCTCCCTCTCCGCCTGCTAAGCGATGCTCTCTCACCCCGGCAGGTTAATCCGCCCCCGGAGGCTCCTCTCTCTCTTTTTCACACCAAGTCCGGCGTCTGACGGCTACCGTTCGCCGGCCGCCGGCCGCCACCGCTGCTCATAACCGACAGGACGGGAGGAGGACGACTCGGCGTGTCTCTGCTCCTCTCTGCTCTGTCACTCCTCTCCTGGAAGCAGCGTCTGGTCACCTCCCCCAGCTCCTCCACCAGCTCCTCTGCAGCCTCCCTGTTTGTGTCTGTGAGGAAGAGGAGGAGGAGGGGGGGGCCACAAGGTGGAGTGAAGCCCCCTCCCATCGTCTGCTCTCCAGCCAGCACCACCTAAGCCACCCCGCAGGCTGCAGCAGGAGCGAGAGGAGGCGCAGAGGAGGCGACACACCACCTCCACCTTCACCACAGCAGCAGCAGCAGCAGCAACAAGCAGCATGCTCAACTCTGTGTGGTACGCCAAAAAGATGGGCCGCCGCATCATGGGCACCCTGAGGAGAACCAAGCGGCTCCACCGGCGCCTACTGGTAGGTCACCTCCCCCCCCAGCCCCCCACCCATAAAAGAATATATGTTGATAAAGGTGAGGAGGTAGGGGGAGGTGCTGCACCGTGTAGCATGAGTCATTTTCTACAACGTGTGTGTGCGGCCAGCCTGCACACACACGACCATACGCTACTCTGACTGGCGTGTGCGTGTTGTTGTAAATGTATTGATCCATCCGTCTGCTGTGGATGTGACGCCGCCGGATGAGGCAGATGTGGAAAAGTTGCAACAGGAGCTGCTGCTGCGTCATGTGGGGGATCGGGCTTCACACAGAAACCTTCACATCTGGTTACGTTCTTCGCCGCAGATCTCGAAACGCCCTCATCCACAATCCCATTTCAAAGTGATCTGTCACCATCGTCGGATAAATGGAGGCACGGCGCAACCCCGAGGACGGTGGTTGTGGCGTTGGAGATCTGAGGTGGTTTGTTGATAAGGCTGGAGCGGCTCTGAGCGGGTTGTTAAATGTAAACGTGAGATCACGTTGAGTGTCGTTAAATGTTCAGGAGTCAGTGACGTGCACATTCTTCACACACTGACACGCACAGTGACGGAGATTTTTCCAGAGCTTTCAGCAGCTGTGGGTCGTATTTAACGATGAGAACGATGAGCTGGAATCTCCGTTGTCTCAGCCCGAGCCAGTGTTTCTGTCACACCTTTTAAGAAATCAGCGTGTGAAGGAGGCAGCCGGTTTGTTTGGAGAGATTTACCTGCATAAACAGCAGCATCATGTTCTGTGCAGATGTGAGGAACCCCTGCAGTAGCACATGCCTTCCCCGGCGTTGCCTAGCAACCTCCAGGCTCCTGACACGCAGCGCTACCCTGCCGCCTCCCTGTTTGCTGCCTCAAACACACGTTAGCATACGTGCACATGGACGCACACAGCAAAACGCAGGTTTACGCTGAGGACTAGCTTAAACTGAGATGTCAGAGTTTTCTCACAGTCATAAAGAGAGGAGCTGCTGACTCCCCATGCAGTCTTTCCACTGATCTTCAAACAACATTGAAACAGGCTTTTCTTTCTGTGATCATTCTGTCATATTGCTCATTGATAGATGGCGTCTCTAACTTCCAGTGTTAGTGAAGTTCAGATCTGAACAGAATACGAGGCCTCAGCAGTCCGAGTTCGGCATCATTTGACATCACTGTCAGTCTTTTACTTGTTGAGCTGCAGTTGTGGGGACTGTAACTTGGGAAGACGTCCTCTGGATTTGTCTCAAACGGCTGAAGTCTCAAGCTGAAGTCAGCTTCAGATAAACTGAATAGATCTTGTCCCCCATCACTCACATTGCGTTTAAAGAGAGGATCTTTTAATGTTTAGTTATGTTCTGAGTGATCATGTTTTCCTGTCGGTTTGGTTTGGCTGATGGCTCTAAGTACACCCAGCAGCCACCTTCACAGGCTCACGAGACAGTGCTGTTGACTGGTGCTCGTTAGGATTTAACAGTAACGTGTTTCCTTTAACTGCCAGGAACTGGAATAAGTTACGTTTACATGTTAAAATGAAAAATAAAGGGCGAACTTTGACAAGTCAGCTGATCATTCTAGTTAGCAGTAAATCCGTATGTGTTATTATTTACTTTGTGAATGTTTAGCTTGGAGTGATTTTATTGATGATATAGATATTGATCGGGTTTGTTTGTTGATGGCTTGGTATTGCTTGGTCTGCCTTCCTTGACTTTTGTGTAGGAGTTGCTTTATGAAGTTAAACTAACTAAAGCTGAAGCTGCTTGGGGTGCGGAGAACTGAAGAGAGACTTGTTTAGACAGCAGAGATTACAGCTAAAAAGTTGGAAAGATGACATTAGAGGAGAGTGTGAGTGGATATCATGAGTATGAGAGAAACCATTGAACAATAGAGACAAAGTGAAACCAAATCTACTGGATCATTTGCCAGAAGACATCATTCAGAATCAGATTGATGCCTTTGAACACAGACTTTCTCAACATTTTGTTGCGTGACTCACTTCAAATGTTTACATGTGGAAACCATCTATTGTAATGAATTTTGTATTGGAGTTTTCCCAACATTTCCCATAATCTCAGTGACCACCATGAGCCGAGTTTCAGTTTTTATAGCTAAGAAATTGGAAAAGCAACTTTAGAAGAGAGCGTTGGAGAGTTTTATGGATGAAACCAAGCTATGATGACCGTTGTGCTCTTGCTGCTGCTTTTTTCATGTACCTGTAGTTTTCGTGTGCTCATAAAGTGTAATCATTCTGTTATAATCACAAGTTTGCACTTTGTAATATGTACCGTTGTAGTGGAGCTGATTTGTCGCAGGACGTAAAATCCAGGAACAAGCCTTATTTTTTCAGAAAGACAGAAGAAGGACATGCTGAATGAGAGTTTGTATTGAGTTACAGAAGGTGGTGGAACAGAGGCTGGACAGGAAGTGACATCAGGACTTCAGGCTGTTTAAGGACATGAAGAGAGTCAGATGCAAAAATCAGAGCTGCAGAGAGTTCAAAACACTTTTTATTCATCTCTCAGTGCAATTGTGTTTATAGAAATCCTCCCAAATTTATTGACAGAAAATCAGCTGAAATCTTTCACTACATACTTTTCTTTAGCTTCAGCTCAACTGAAGAACTGGAAGCCCTGTGATTGTTTGTTCTTTGGTGAAATGCACCATGGGAGGCGTAGTTGACCTTCAGTTTTTATGTCCACAGTCTTCTGGGCCTTCGTCTTTTTATCAAAGGTTCAGATATTTTCTGACGTGGTTGTGCATCTTTTGTTCTGGTGATTGAACCAGGAGAGCTTCATGAGACTTAAAGGATAACGTTCGTTTTTTACAACCTGGACCTTATTTCTAGCATTAAATACGACCATTTACTCACCCAGACAACTTTGGTGGCATTTGGAGTCGTTTTGAAGAAATTAGCCCCAGAGGAGTGGCGCGTATATCCGTATAATGCGAGTACTCGGGGCATCCATGCGCAGCCTCTATATAACACATAATCTGCAGAAACTCGTTCATATTCCAATATTTAGTTATGATATGCTGGTGCTATTCCCCTCTGAGCCGGCGGTCGGCTAGTTTAGCTGCAGTTTGGCACAGCTATGGTTCATTGTTGCGTATTCGTAGCCGACCGCTGCAGAGTCAGCCGTGTTGTGGGTGGCTGCTCGCAGCGCGCGGCGTTCGGTAATGACATCATCCACGTCAGAGGTAGTTGTCTAGAGACGCCGGATGTTGATAACATGCCACCACGGGCTCAGAGGGGAATAGCACCAGCATATCAGAACAAAATATTGGAATATGAACGAGTGTCGCTGCAGATTATGCGTTATATAGAGGCTGCGCATGGATGCCCCGAGTACTCGCATTATACGGATATACGCGCCGCTCCTCTGGGGCTCATTTCTTCAAAACGACTCCAAATGCCACCAAAGTTGTCTGGGTGAGTAAACGGTCGTATTTAATGCTACAAATAAGGTCCAGGTTGTAAAAAGCTAAAGTTATCCTTTAAAGAAGTTCATAAGAACGTAAACTGGACTGTTATTTCCAGAACATATGACCCTGAAACTCCTCCAACCTCATGACTGTATGTAGAGTCAGTTTGGGAATTGATGGCTCAGGGGTTTAATGTGACCAAGATCACATTTGCCAGTGCGTCAGTTGTTTTGATTCTTTAGTTATCTTGTTCGGTTGGTGGAACGAGGCACTAACACTGGCAGGGTTGCTGGTTCCATTCCCTGGTGCTTTGGATGGTATCTGAGCTGTGCACCCCAGCAGAGAAGCTGCAGGGCTGACGTGACCCTGAGCTCAGATTCATGGCTGTAATCTGTCTGCTCCTCCACCTGCAGCCCACCGCGGGTTAATGACCCGTGAAACAGCTCGCCGTCAGCCAGGAAGGACTAACTAAAGATCTGCAGATGGCATCAATGCAAACATACATCGGACAGAACGTCAGGTCTGGGGACATGCATTAACCATAATCTGAAGAGCCGTATTGATTGGTGTAAGTGGGCGTTGCTCCGTCACATTTCTGCTCATAACTCAAGTTGAGCAATCCTGATTAAACTCAGTGATGTTCCTAACAACTCAGTTTATTGACAATCAAACAGAAGTTTAAACTTAGACCAGTCCACTAGTCTAAAAGTGAGAAGCACTCAGAAAACAGTCAAAATTGAGCACAATTTAGTCTGTACGATTTAAGATTGTCCGAAAGTATATTGTGCTTCTTATTTAAGAGCCGTTTTAATTGCTCTGACAGTTGGTCAAGGTTTTGGTGCCAGTCCACATGTCCTCGCACATTTCAGTGTCCCAGACAAACAGGAGACATTCGAGTCAAATATTGTCTGTGTTAATGGACTCTGTTTTCTCTGCTTGTCATTCTAAGTGTCTGACAACATTATGGAAACATTGCTTTCCCCAAAGCCGCCAGATTCCCTTATACAAACATTAACTTTATCATCACGAAACAAACACAACAAAAAAAAAAACAAACGAGTAAAGCTTCTTGGTGAGTCTTTGCTGCTGTTTGTTTGCATCATGAGATCCTGCAGAGAGACTTCCTGATTCTCTCTGTCTATGCAGACTTGGGGAGTACAGTGGACAGTTGAGGCTTGTTTGGGTTATGATGGGCTTCAGTTTGGGTTTGTTTCAAACCCGCCTGCTTGTATGCTTTATAAAACTGTGACCACTGGTGCTGCCGTCTCCATAAGTTGTCATCTCTGTGGTTGGAGGGATTATGCCAACATCAGCATTCAGTTTTGTGAATTAGCACCAGTTTGCAGCCTTTGTTATGGCGTGAATGTGACTCTGTCACTGTGGTTGTTCCTGATGAGACTGCAGCATGATGTCAGCATGGTAACATCAGTCCAGTCGAAAGATAATTCTGCTTTATTACAACTTGGTTTCATAGTTTTTATAGTTTTATCCATCATCTTTCTCAGTAATAGTAACACTGAAGCTAGCATCTGTACAACAGTAACATCACTAAAAAGAGAAGACATGAGACGATCAGGCGGGCTGGAAATAAACCTGTCAGGTTAGACAAACTTATGTGGGAAAGAAACCAAGGTGAAGAGTTGAATTAGAACAGACTTCCTGCTTCACCTTTGACCTGCTTTGCTGAATGTAGTCGTGCACAGTTTTCCTGCACAGTGAGGGATTGTTACTGACACTCAGGCGTTCTGTTTGACCTCTAAATAAAGTTGTTTGTTTCCAGCCGTCTGGTCAGCTCACTGCTCCGTTTCTCAACGTGTCTGTTTTTTTCTGATGTCAACATGTTCACAGATTTCAGATTGATTTGGTGCTCACAACATTTTTCTACTGATTGATCCGATGGACCGAACTAGTTGTAATAAAGAGAACGGTTGACCTGAGATCAGATCTCGTAGCTCCTGCTGTATAAATGTGCACTTTGAGGAAAAGAAAAAGGATATTACATTTATACTAATATGACCCACATTATATGAAAGAAGTAAAAAAAACCTTTTAAAAGTACCTAATGCCTAATTACTGACCCCTGGTCTGGTTGCATTTCTGCTGTGTAAATCTGTTTTGCTGACGGTGATGGGAGCTGCAGCCTGCGTTGATCCGTGTGGCCTGAAGGTGGAGCTGCAGATGCACGGCAGCAGCATTTAGCCGCTAATCCTAATCTTCATCAGATCCTCAGTGTCAGTCAGTGCTGCACCTCACAGCGTGTGGAGTCAGATTTAGGCTGAAAACACTGGATGTGTTGATGAGGACGGAGCTGTGAGACGGTCTCAGGATCAGACATGGACTCGGTCACACTGATGTGTACGTGACATGTTCAGTACAGTTTGTGGTATTGATTTCCTCTCTAACCGCTGTGTTCGAGTTCCTGTTGTCATGAATCATGTGTGTCAGTTTCCAGATTCCTGCACATTTAGCAGTCCAGCTCGATTCTGATTGAGCACAGTAACGATGACCTACTTCATTGTTCAGATAACAGTTAAACACATCAGAAACAATGCAGACCTGTCAGTTAATGCAGCAGAAGACTGATGCGGATCAATACACTTTACTGAATACAGTTTGTCTTCCATTGTGAATACGGATGGAGACGAGATGTTCAGATATCGTTTGGAGTGAAGGACAATCCAGGCTGGTTTATTGCTGTATTGTTACTCTTCTGTCATATATCCAGATGAAATGTTGATGGGTCTGCGTATCGGCTTGTTTTCCCAGCAGTGGATGTGGTTCCTGGGGAGGGAAAGGTCTGGAAACGCTCCTCCCACCAAACCCCGGCTCTCCTCCTGGATTTTAAATCCACTTTTGAAATCTGTCCAACTGCACAGCGCCCGTTGTCATGTCAACACTCGTATGTGGGTTATCCTGGGGCATGTTTTATGTTGTAGAAATTATTTTTTCATTCATAATTTACCCAACATAAAGCCTGAAATACTGTTTCTCTGCTCAGTCCACACAGCACCGCCTGTCACAACAGGAAACTCTCAGCAGGGTCGGGTATGAGCTCACATATTTCAGTATGAGGTTTGGTACCAGACTGATGCTCTTATTGAATTAGCCCAAGAGAGATTTAAATGATCCAATAACAATGTTTTGATAAACTTTTTTCAACACAAATAATCCATTTTTTTTAAACAAAAGACTAGCTAACGAGTCTTCAGGTTTTCTAAGTACTGAACGTGGGCTGCAGAGTAGGACTGCAGGACTGCAGCTACCTATGGCGGCACACGTGTATCGATGAGTACACAGACTGTGACTGGATGCACAGAGAATTGCATTGATTGCATCGTTACGAAGCCCGTCACATGCACGCCGCCCAGAAGCCGTGGCCGACGGCCGAGGTCCGCGTCCCTCTGAGAACACCAGACACCGGCCGCCGTCAGATCACAAGATGGGGTGGCTGTCAGGTCATCGAGGGCTGAGCCAAAAACTTGAAAAGCACTTCCGTGATACAAGAGAGACCAGGTGCACATGGCAGGGCATCCAGGCCTCAGACTACAGGCCAACAACAGTGACATCCACCTGCCCAGTATGGAGTCCCAGCTCTGAATGACTCATCGGCGTGTGAGGGATTATGGGATATATTTCTATCTTTGTTTTCATAGTAGTCACAGTAACGTCCTACACTGTGAGATAATCTAACTGCTTTATTTATGTACTGAGCAAAATGAATGTACACTCTGAGACATCAAAAACTGCACAGCAGCAGCAGCAGCAGGTCGTGGTTCAGTCCTGAACAGCCTGGGGGGGCTGTCAGGGTTTCATCTTCAGCAGAGGCCTAAAGGCTGCAGAGAGCTTTCTGCCTGCCTGCCTGCCACCGCACCCCCGCCCTCGCCGCTGACGCTGACATGCACGCCGCTGCGTCCGAATCCGGGGGCGACATCGATTATTCATGCAGCAAGCGGAGGCCCCCCCCCCTCGTGGTGACATGTGCCACGCTCGCTGAAGCCGATTAATTGGTAGGAGAATGAGAGAAGGCGAGAGGGAGGGTGTCACAGAGGAAGAGCAACTGAAAAGGGAGGGGTGGAGTGAGAAAGAAAAGAGGGGGTGTTTTTGTGCTTCGGTGGTGGAGGGAGGTGGTGGAGCCTGGGGAGCAGGATTGAGTTTGGCTGTGTTGCTTTCACACTGCACAGACCGAACAAGCCTGTCCAGATCTGAAGGAACCATCCATAATTTATTACTTCACCTCCTCCTCCTCCTCCTCCTCCTCCAATCGGGAATCTCCTCCAGGAACATGACCACACATTACCCCCGGCAGGAGTTCACGTCCAAGGCCATGAATGGAGCTGAGAAAAAGTTGCCACGGGTCAACATCAACCTGCAGGAGTCCATTGCCCACCTCCACCCGCTCCAGAGGCAGCATGCCATCGAGCTGCACCGCCAGCAGCAGCAGCAGCAGCAGCAGCAGCAGCAGCCAGGTCGTCCGCAGGTCCAGGCATCTCTGTCCACATTTACCGCCTGCGCTGTGCCGGCGTCCTGCCGAGCTCGCAGCCGCTTCCTCAACCTGCGGGACAGCGTCAAGAAGAGCCCCACCAAGAGTACCGCCAAAGTGGTGGGCAGCAGCCACACAGCGAGCCGGCCGGAAATCCCCTGGGTACCCTTCTCTTTCAGTAAGGTACTTCAACACTGGGGACATGCTCAGTTTGAAGTTGGGAGACCTTTTCTGCTGGTTTGACACGACTTCTCTGTCTTAGACATCACAGATACGGCAGGGCCGAGTCGGTTTGAAAAAGTACTGATGTTTGTAGCTCAGAGTGCACATAGCACCAAGCCGATAGCAAACGCACAGGGTTCATGGCTCCAAGCATTCGGTACCAAAGACGTAGGAGTGATGGTCAGCCTCAAGCACCCAACATTGGTGTTGAAGGTCTGGACAGATTCAGACCAAATGTTACAAGTTTTAGAGTGAATTTTTTTATGCTGATGCAGTTTTTGTATGGCTTGTTGTGTCCAGACAACATTCAACATTTTAGCTTCTTTAGTTCATTAAAGCAGTCCAGTTCTAGGAAAGAACTGAAGGTCCTGCTCCTGATCACTTTAGCTGTCGGTTTTCTAGCCTTCATCAGCTCTGGTCAGTCTGAGGAACATCATAAATAACCTTTATTGTGTGTGTGCTGGACTTTTTGGTTCTTCACAGACGTGTTGATGTGCTGCTCAACAAGGATTTCAGGTGTGCAGGAACTTTCTGTTACTGTTCAAGACCAGATTGAAAAAAGTGCTCTTTTGGTATCGTACTGAATCTCAGGCGTTGCAGCGGTGCTACAGTTCACTGTTATTGTCTTGTGCTGCTGGTGAAGCTGAGGGTCAGTCTGCTCTGGTCTTCATCTCGTGATCTCGTTTCTGGGCCGGCTGCACATGCACGGTGGTGTGGTGAGAGTGTGTTTGTGACCCGCAGCCACAGAGTCAGATTGAGATACTACAGTGTGGAGAATCAATACAGACCATCCATGTGTTGTTGTCATGGCATCAGCTGCAAACCAGAACGCATTTCAATTCTTCTTCATTCTTCAAACTCAGTTCAGCTTCTCATTTAGTCATTTTTGACCTGGAATTTCATTTAATTCATTTTATTTCATTTTATAATATTTATTGTGTTTGTTGTTTTAATTTCAGTTGATTTTTCTTTGACTTCTGCCTGTTTAGCTGCAGGAAAGTGTGTGAAGGTGCTGTTCAGTCACTGAGTCTGCAGTCGATGATTTCCATGATAGATTAATGTGCTGCTCAGAGACAGACCAGACACACACACACACACACACACGGCAAATATATTCTTGGTAATTTAGAAACGGTGTCACCAAACTTATCTTTCACCCGTAAAAAGGTCCAACTTCTACAAACCTTAGTTGCAATTCTTTAAAAATTGAACAAATTCTTCTCAGTGATGTTTGTTCATGTTGTGTGTTTGGATTTTGAAACTATCCAAAATTATTTTTATAAGCCTCAAATGATCAAGTAATTTTTGGATCAAATGATTTATCGTTCAGTCTTTAAAGTGTCAAAGAAAGATGAAACATGTCCAGCGCAGCGTCTCAGAGGCCGGCTCCGGATAGCTCATGTCTGACAGCGTGTGTCTTCAGCAGAGCTCACAGATCACAAAGATCCGGTCCGAACAGGAGCGCTCGTCACTCCCCTTCAATTAAAACCTAAACTCCGTCCTCTTGTGTGTCGCCGCACCAATTTATATTCTCTGGGAGCAATTAATCCCCATTGTCAGCAGCTTTCCAAACGGCGCTCCAGAAGTAGGGCTGGCGGATCAATGCGGTCGATGTGCGGGGGCTAATTTTAGCGGCTGTTGGTTTTCCATGGGCTCCAAGTTCTGCTGCTGCAGCACAACAATTAAGCCTCTTGGAAACAGAGCAGCACTTCCTGCCAGCAGCTTCATGAGGTCCTGCTCTTACATAATAGAGGTCACAGCGCTGAAGGCCGCCTCGCGCTCTCTCCTTTTTACCATGGTTTTACATGTAAGCCGGGGCTTTAGAAGGTAGACTGGTGTGTAAAGGTGCAGTCTGAAATCTGATTCTGTCCTCGTATTAACAGTTTGTTTACATCATGTAGAAAAAGATTTTTAAAAGATAAACTTTTATCAAAGTAGGAATTAGGCAGCAGTGTCTACTTGCGTATGTCTCAGGTTGAGTGTTTTTCCCCTCATAATTTCTCACCTTGGTTTTAATATTTGCTGGTTACCTGAGCAGGTAAATAACATCTGAAATAATATTTCAAAATGAAAAAGCTGAGTAGAAAACAATAGAGGATGTTGTGAAAGGATTGATAGAAGTTTATGTTGCAGGACAATTAGAGGGATTAAGACTTCAGCTAATGGACCACTCACACAAACGAAGTGCAGAGAAAATAAGCCCCGTGGATCTGACACATGATGTGATTAATGTCTGATTAATGTCTGCTGGTCCTGATAGATCACAGAGTTCACATCAACATACAAGCTGCAGTCACCCAACCTGCCTTCAACAGTGAAACATGCACGTACGGATGTTAGTAGTCAGCCTGTGCAGTCACACCTGTCCTGAGTTGTCCTGTGATGGGAACACTTTCCACCACCTGTTTGGGTTGACGATGTGCTGATTTTCACAGCCTACAGGACGCTGATATGACAGTTTGGTTTTCATTGAATATGCAGAATGGATTTATTTATTTCGTGTTTGTGACAGTGATGCAGACCATGAGGTGATGGAAATGTACGTGCTGTCATATCCTCTATACTGAGGCAGCTCTCTGCTGTATTAGGACTGATCAATGGCAATATTGGCTCGATTTATCAAGTTAAGTCTGCCAGAAAATCTAATATTTCATCTGGACTTCAGATACTTTTCAACTGAATTTGAATAAAAATGACTATATCATAGCGTATAATGACGTTCTGATATAAAATGATATATACTGTGATAAAGTCATGCAAACAGGAGACCACAGCTCGCCACTGTAACACTGACCTTTGACCTTTTGTGGTGATGTCACTGCAGGCTGTCAGGGTTAATACTCTGCTCTGCTGATTGAAAGATCTGCTGCTTTTCAGTAATCACTAAAAGGACATCGACCCACTGCTGAGACTGTACCGAGGGACCGGGGATTTAACGCACGCACGCACAGACACACAGACGCACGCACGCAGACAGACACACACACACACGCACGCACGCACGCACACTCTGACACACACACACACGCAGACACACACATACACACACTCTCACACACACCCACACGCACACTCTCTCAGACACACACACACACACACTCAATCTCTCTCTCACACACACACACAAACTGACACACTCTCTCACACGCACACACACACTGACACACACTCAATCTCTCTCTCTCACACTCACACACACACACACACACACACACACACACACACTGACCCAGGTCACATAGTATGGCTTTAATCTTCTCAGAGCAGCAGATGGGCAGAGTTTGTCACATCAGGACAAGTGTCAGGTAATCTGTCAATCACAGAGCATCTTCCTCTCTGACACCCTGCCGTGCTGTCCAGTGTGTCACACTCCTCCCCGCTGGCACCTCAGCGTGACAAAAACGAACAGGACGGTGACATCACAACACCTGTCAGTCAACATCGACATGCACACATCCTCCTCCATCCTCCCCTCCACTCCTCCTCCTGCTGTTCATCTGTGCTGCAATGTGTTTGTCTAACCTTTGACCCCTCACCATGCTATTGTTCAGCAGGCTGAGGCCACCCCGCCCTCCTCTCCCATAATCCCCGTGATCCCAGTCTCGCCAATCGCAGCCGAGACCACCATCATCCCTCCGACGTCACAGGTTTCTTTTTTTGTTGTTTTTATTTTCCTCCACCTGTCTCTCCCTCTCTGCTCCATCCATCTATAGGTTTATCTCTTCATTTGTTTGGCTGCTCATGTTTTTCGCCGCCGCCGTTGCATCCAGTTTAGTTCCTCGTCTGCCGTCCAGCTGTGGCTCTGATGAAGTGAGCAGATTAGAGATAGGAACAGTGGGAGAAATGCCACACTTCCCCCACATGACTTTTAAGAGCCCATCTGGCTCCTCCCGGGCAGAAAGCGAGCGAGCGACCAAAGCAGACAGAAAGAGAATGAGCGAGTGAGCGAGGCGCAGATTGAATTTAAAGCTAGAAGAAGAAGAAGGAGCGGAGTCACATCCTTCAGGACTTGATTGGATTGAGTTAGCCTTCATGCTTCAGCATTGCATCTTCTGCAGCGTGAAATGCCACCATGTACGTACTCTGCTCTGTCCTCGCTAATCTCTGCCCAAATCCACCGGCTTCCTGTCCCATCCTCAGCTGCTCTGTAGCATCATGAGGAGAGTCGGTCCGTAGTGTCGGCGTGCTCTTTCATTTGCTGCACGGCGGACAGCTTGGCTTCAGTGTGTGTTTGCGGGGGTGGAGCTCTGCGGGAGGTTACTCAGGTTTTGTGGTTGGATGTTGGTTGGAGGTGTATTTTTTTTGGAGACGCTTCCTCTCACACTGTGATGTCTTCTCTCCTCAGGCCAACCCTCCCCCTGTGGTGGTCAACACAGACAGCCTGGACACGCCTCCATACGTGAGTTCAAACATGTCATCCATACGTGTCAACATTTCTCTGTCACGTCTGTTCTTCATCCCTCCAACAAAGCTGTACTTCTTCATCTCTATGTTTTATTATGTTTTTATAACTGTGGAAGTAGATGAGATGTGGTGATAACGTTGTTATAGATGACTGGTAACATGTAGAAAATCTCCATATTATCGATTGAATTGAAGATTTGGTTAAAAAGATTTAAATTTGTCCATCCTGTCAACTGATTTCACCAGTGAAGTCCGTGAACCAATCAGAAGCAGGAAGCCCGACATGACTCGGTGCTGAAGGAAGTCAGAAAAATGTTCAGTCACAATTCGAAGCTGTCTGATGATGCAGTTAATGTGAAATGCTGGAAGTGTGCATGGATGCGTAATATTTGTGTGCCTTTGTGAATATGCTTCCATGTGATGTGTTAATTCTAAACTTCATGAACCCGTGAAGGTCTGTTTTAATTCATACATTTGCAAAGAGCCAGTGTGTGAACAGAAACTCATTTTGCTGGATTGCAGTGGAACCAGTTAGACCCTGAACACTGAAACAGTAACATCAAACATGGCTGAAGCAAACCACAGATCCTCACTGACACATCACCTCTACACCATCACAATGTCCGCCCGGTGGAGGAAAGACCTAAACATGCTCAGAAACTAAAACATCTAAGAATCACTAACAACAGAGCAAAATCCATCTGCTGATGAAGGTCAGATTTTTGATATAAATATGAGTGAAAGCTCCAGAACAGCTACTAAATGGACCTCATGATGAGGTTGCTCTTTACAAGGTCAAAGATGGACCTGACAGCGTGACCATCAGTCCACGTTTTTACTGTCCGCCTTCATTAGACTTTGTCTTTATCTGAATCTGGATAACTTGTTTTGTAGCACACATGAAGGGACAGCAGGACAGAGTCCAGTTTATCCTCCTGGACATGACCTCTGTGTGTCTGAAGTCACTGAAGGACAGGTAGCAGGTCTGCAGGCCGTCCAGCCGCCGCTCGTCTCTGACTGTCCTTGTCGGACTCGTTCCTGGCATCAGACCAGTCTAAATTAAATTGGCGACAGAGACTAAACAGCTGCCCGGCCTCCGATTGGCTCTGTGATGCTCGAGATGCTGGCTGCTGTCAGCGAGCTCCTGCTTCATCTCTGCCAGCTTAATTTTCAGAAGAGGGAGATGTTAAGAAAATAAGAAAAGGGGGGTTGAAAAAGCAGCTTATTCTTCTGGCTGGCTCTGCTTTCACCAGGTTAGACTCAGGAGTTAAATCAGGTCGCGAACATTACAGCGTGCTTTCTTAAACTTCATTCTGATGCATGAAACTCTTCACTTTTAGGCCAAAAATGAGGCTTTTGTACTGGTTCCATTCTCCCCCCCCCAAAGTCTCTTATCAGCTCCAGTTCAGTGGATGATATTGAAATGAAATTGAGCTTTCAGTCACATTAATTCGTATTCTGAAACTGTCAGGTACAGTAAGTCATTGCAATAATGTCAGGAGCAGTTGTGGATTCTTTATTGCAGACATGCTCTGATTGGTGGGATGGGTGGATCAGCCAGATGTGATCAATCCACATTAGATGCAGGTGTTTTTTCTCTGTGTTCGTTGCCATCAGTCACATTCATTCAGTCACAGCTGATTTCCACACAGTGTGCATCACATTTCATTTATTGAGTGTTGGTGTCAGCAGCTCCACCTGACAGCCCCCCCCCCCCACACACACACTATTCAAATAAATACATGTTAGCAATAAAAGAAAAAAGCCACCAGCAGGGGAAGGCAATGAAGTGCATGTACTCAAGTACTAATTTGAGGTACTTGTACTTTGCTTTTACTTTTTCAATTTTATGGTACTTTTACTCTGCTTCAGCTCAGAGACAAATGTTGTACCTTTAATTTATTTGACAGCTTTAGTTACTTCATATAAAAAACATAATACTCTTTGAAAATACAACACGTGGACAGACTAAACCAGGTTTCCAGCCTTTCTGACTCGTGACCTCTTGTGTAGAACAGTGTCGTGGCTCCATGAGTTGTTGTCAGCTCCACCAAAGAACCTTCTAACATGGTCAAAAACTGCCCGAGTCCCAAGAAGTCAAATCTTTCAGTATTTCACAAAAAATTCAAACTGAGACCTGTATCAGTATCAGTGTATTGACCCCCTGGGTTGGGAACCAGAGGACTAAACTAGCTAACTATATGTGAAGTGGTTGAAAGTAGCTCCACCTGGAGCAGCAGCCTCAGCAGGACCTCCCAGACGTTTCTCTCCCCAGCAACACTTTCCGGCTCCTCCAGGGAGACTCCTCGGCCTCCCCAGGCCAGATGACATATATAACAACTCCGGCAAGTTCTGGGTCTACCCCAGGGTCTCCTCCCAGTTGGACGTGCGCAGGAAGCCTAATAAGGAAGGCACCCAGGAGGCATCTCCTCTGCCTGAACCACCTCAGCTGGATCCTTTGGTGAGAAGGAGCTCTACTCCGAGCTCCCTGTGGATGTCTGAGCTCCTCACCCTTTCTCCACAGCTGAGTCCAGCCTCCCTGCAGAGGAGACTCGTTGTATCCTCACTTCCCCACAGCTCATGACCGGAGCTGAGGGTTGGAACGTAGATCAACCGGTAAATCAGAAGCTTGGCCTTTGGCTCAGCTCCTTCTTCACCATTATGGTCCGGTACCATCCGTCTGTCACTGAGAACAAGATCCTGATGCTTAAACTCCTTCGCTTGGAGCAGGAGCTCACTGCCAACCAGGAGTGAGCGATCCAGAAGTTCCCTTTGAGGTGCTGAGTCTCATCCTGGCCACTCAGCTGCAGACCGACCCGGTGCCTGCTGAAGGTCACGGCCTGATGAAGCCAGCAGAACCACGACATCTGCAAAAAGCAGAGACGCAGTTCTGAGGTTCCTGAACCCAGCTGCACCCTCAGACCTTGTCCATGAACATCACAAACAGGATCAGAGACAAGGGGCAAGCTTGGCGGAGTCACATGTTTGCCTTCGCGCTGAGGATAAGGGCTCAGCTCTCACTTTGGTGGACAGAGTCCGGATGGCTCGTCGCAGTGGCCCAGTACAAAGAGCTGGTCCACACTGGTCCTGAAGCTGCAGTTCAGCAGTCTTCTACTCTTCTACATAGAGATATAAAAGCTGGTTAATGTGTAAGCAGAACCAAAACAAAGGGATTAACTGGAAGCCACAGCTTCGTCCACTTTCACAGTCTTCATCAGAGGATCATCCTTCCTGTAATTGTTACTGTGTGAGCTGAGAAATAGATCACCTGTTGATCACCTGCAGTGATCTGACCGATAATGTTCTGTGTGTGCAGGTGAATGGGACGGAGGCTGACTACGAGTACGAGGAGATCACACTGGAGAGGGTAAGAGGACGAGCAGCCGTCCTTTTTATGTCGCTTTGAATGGCGGCCGTGTTGTTGGCGAATGGAGCCGCGGTCCATAACTCAGAGGGTTCACCCCGCCCGGCCTCCTGGCAGCAGATACTCTTAATTTGACTTTGATGTACTACTTTTATGTACTTTTACTTTAGTGCTTTGAAACTCTAGAGGACCAACTGGTGTCTCTGCAAACCTGCAGGGCTTTATTTTGTAAAAGTTTGCAGATCTGTAGGGAACGAGGGGAAACGAGGACGTTCTGAATCAGCTCTGGAACATTAGAACGTGTGTGTTTGTGATTGGCTCACACAAACACACACACACACACTTTGTCTTAACACAGCAGCTGTGTTTTAATCTCTGACTCTGTGGTGAAATCTTTCTATTATCTTCTGTCGTATCTTTTCTTCTTGTCCTAATTCAGCCGCAAACTATTCTCAGTGCAGCGTGAAGACAGACCATCACTGCCAGCTGAGCCTGTCTGTCTGTCTGTCTCACTGTCTGTCTGACTGTCTGTTTGTCTGTCTGTCTGTCTGTCTGTCTGTCTGTCTGACTGACTGACTGACTGACTGTCTCTGTCTGTCCGTCTGACTGACTGTCCGTCTGTCCGTCTGTCTGTCCGTCTGTCTGTCCGTCTGACTGTCTGTCTGACTGTCTGTCTGTCTGTATGACTGACTGACTGTCTCTGTCTGTCTGACTGTCTGTCTGTCTGTATGACTGACTGTCTGTCTGTCCGTCTGACTGTCTGTCTGTCTGTCTGTCTGACTGACTGTCTGTCTGTCTGTCTGTCTGTCTGTCTGTCTGTCTGACTGACTGTCTGTCTGTCTCTCTGTCTGTCTGTCTGTCTGGCTCGTTGGTTTCTTATATGATGAACAGTGTTTTTCTGTTCCTGGGGAGTTTTTAATCCTGACTCGGTCCCACATCCTCAGTCCTGCTGCCCCAAATGCTCGCTGGATCACCAAATGAGGATAAATCCGCCACTGAAAATAGTCCCCAACAAATGCTCCATTTCCTTCTGTTGATAAAAACTACAGCGAGCAGCTGTTTGAAGACATCATTGAACCTTTTTAAAAAACAAACTCCATGTTTGTGAGGTGTTTTTTAATATTTACATCTTCAGTAGGAACCAATGGGCCACAGACAGGAAGTGAGACAGTACTGAGAGACAGGCGAACATGCTGATGGTTTGAGTCTGAGCATGAGACAGGTCACAGCTGCTCTGAATTTCTCCTCCAGCAGAAATAGTTTTACTCTTTTCATTCAGTCTTAAGCTGCTTGAATGAATTTCAACACTTATTCAACAAATATTTCACATTAAAACCTTCCAGGCAGCTCAGCGACCATAAGTCCTTCCTCTCCCGGGAGGCTTTTAATGTGAAACAGCTGCAGGAAGTGCAGAGTTTCAGTGACAGTAGCTTAAGAACGATCAGCAAAATGACAAAGTAGAAATGATTGGAGGTAATTAGTAATATAAACGAGTGTAACATGTTCTCGTACTGATGGAGTTTGTGCTGTGTTATACTGAATCGATCCATGTGAAAAGAAGACAGGTGATTCCAGCTGTGTGATCAGGCCTGTATGTGTTTGTGCTGACTGTTTCATAGTGAACCAACAGGTCGTTACTTACAGACGACTATTCAGTCAGCTTGTTCTTAAGAGCCGTTTTAATTGCTCTGACACTTCTTAAAGTTGATCCATGAAAGAGCAGAAATGATTTTTGAAGTTCATCGCCTCAAACAGGAGAACAGGATTTCCTCTTTCTTCTTCTCTGACATGATTTCAGCAGGTCTTTATTTTCTCCATTAAAACCAACTTTTTGATTAATATATTGATTGTATATTTAATCGCTCAGCTGCACTTTTATTTTCCTTAACGTGTGTTTTGTTTGTTGTGGTTGTGGTTGTCATGGTTATTGTTGTGGTATCCAGGGTAACTCGGGACTGGGCTTCAGCATCGCGGGCGGCACAGACAACCCCCACATCGGTGAAGACCCGAGCATCTTCATCACCAAAGTCATACCTGGAGGAGCCGCTGCCCAGGACGGACGGCTCAGGTGAGGCCACGTAGTCTCAGTCCAGCATCACTTTCTGAACCTCGTGTCTCTGTTTGGACCTTTTAAGAAGTCATTAGGTAAGAGCTGGTGTCGTTAACCCAGAGCCCCCTGCAGTGCCCCTCATTCATTATGCAGCAGCCGGAGTCTGACACACCTGATCCAGGTGATGATGATGTTGGATTGTGGGATGAAGAGTGCCTCAGTCTCAGGTTGCCTCTAAAGTGAACCCTGTTTGTTGGTCTGTCAGTCAGCAGTGAGGCTCATGTGTCAGAAGGAAAGTCAGTAAAAACAGAAGAGGAGGACGAAGAAAAAGAAACCGCGTCGCTTTCTGAAGCTTTACTTCATTCAGTTTCAGTTTGTCGTAAAACAATATTCACTTTCAAAAAGACAGCGCACAGATTCAATCCAGCACGAAACGTGAACACAAGAGCACCGAAAGGATTCAACGCATAAGTTTTAAAGATGCTCGAAATCCAAACGCATGAACGCAAGAAAAGACTCAACTGGGACGTGACTGGTGACGCTGTTGGATGTCTGATAGAAGACGAGACACTTTCCTCAACACTGGTGTCCATTTGTTTTTCTCAAACAAAGAAATGAAAAGTTCTATTAAAAAACATCTTGGGATGAACATTCGTGCTGAATGTGTTTGTCATCTCGCAGGATTTAAATTTGTCTTCGGTGTTTTCTGACGACACATTCAGACGTTTTCATGTTAAAAGAGATTTCAAGTTAAACGGTTGCCTTCTTCCTGACAGTGAGATCAGAAGATGGACTGGTTTACAGGGTTTTCAGCGCCGCTGCTCATCAGTCCTGATGTTTAACTGCTGTAAAAGTCTTAAAAGTTAAACCAAACTTGAACTGATGATTGACGTCAGTGGCTTCCTGTGTTTCAGGGTCAACGATGTCATCCTGAGAGTGAACGAGGTGGACGTTCGCGATGTGACCCACAGCCGAGCTGTGGAGGCTCTGAAGGAGGCCGGCTCGCTGGTCCGGCTCTACGTCCGCAGGAGGAAACCCGTCTCCGAGAAAGTGATGGAGATCAAACTGGTGAAAGGACCCAAAGGTGACAGGAAGTGTTTGAATATCCAGTCGGCAGGTGCAGAAACCAGAACCAGAACCTGAACCAGAACCTGAGGGCGAAACACTGCCGCATACAGATGGTGTGGATGTGCTGTTGGATCGTCTCTGCTTGCTGGGGGGCTTTAGTGAATCCCTCAGGGCCTCGTGATTATTCAGACAACGAATCCTAAAATATGCTGTCGTATGTTTACGTGCCCTGATTTGTGCTGGAGTTAATTGGCAGCAGCGTGTTTCTGTGACACTGTACACATGTTAATGTAAGTACATGCTGGTGCTTGCAGGTTAATTAATGATACGTCCCCCTTCTGGTCCTGGTCTTTGCTGCATTCCAGGTCTTGGCTTCAGTATAGCAGGTGGAGTGGGGAACCAGCACATCCCGGGCGACAACAGCATCTATGTCACCAAGATAATCGAAGGAGGGGCCGCACATAAAGACGGGAGGCTGCAGATCGGAGACAAACTGCTGGCTGTAAGACTGTCTGTCTGTCTGTCTGTCTGTCTGTCTGTCTGTCTGCCTGCCTGCCTGCCTGTCCGTCCGTCCGTCCGTCCGTCCGTCTGTCTGTCTGTCTGTCTGTCTGTCTGTCCACACGGCTCTCTGTCCTCTAACAGCTTTTAATCCAGACTCTGTTTTATTCTTCCCAAATTCTGCGTTTTACAACTGAAACACATTTTGTCATCAGAAAGAGAGGACATTTAATTTGATGTAACAGAACGTTTCATTGTTTTTATCAAACTGATCTTCAGATTCAGCACTTCTGTCCGTGTTTTCTGCGTCGTGAAAATCGTGATTTTTATCAAAGGCATGTTTGACATGAAGCAGCAGAGACTGAAGACCACAGGGTCTGTCAGACTGAGCTAACAGCGACAACATGTTTATTAAGAATATGATCTAATCATTTAAAATCCTGTTGATGACCTCAGCGTTTAACGTTTTGTTAAACACATTCCCCTTGATTTTATTGTCGTGAACTACGAGTACAACGATACAAGAACAAGGCAGCAGCAGTCTTTGTGTGTCATGCACAAACTGACAAGACCCCAGAAATACTGTTGAAGCGCTGAAACAACATTCATACATACAATTAGCATTATAGCATTATCTGCTTTAAATGTTACCTGACATGAAGAACTCTTCAGAATGACGGATGATTAAGTCAAAAGTCAAAAGCCTTTTTAGCATTATGAACAATAAAACATGATGTCAGTCTCATCTAACGCACATAAACAAAATGTGCCATAAATAAGATTAAAGATTAAAGATTCCACCTCATTAATCCTGCAGTGAGCCACCAAAATGTCCAATCACAGTCCTAATCTTTGAACCAATCACAGTCCTAATCATTGAACCAATCACAGTCCTAATCTTTGAACCAATCACAGTCCTAATCTTTGAACCAATCACAGTCCTAACCTTTGAACCAATCACAGTCCTAATCATTGAACCAATCACAGTCCTAATCTTTGAACCAATCACAGTCCTAATCTTTGAACCAATCACAGTCCTAATCATTGAACCAATCACAGTCCTAATCTTTGAACCAATCACAGTCCTAATCTTTGAACCAATCACAGTCCTAACCTTTGAACCAATCACAGTCCTAATCATTGAACCAATCACAGTCCTAATCTTTGAACCAATCACAGTCCTAATCTTTGAACCAATCACAGTCCTAACCTTTGAACCAATCACAGTCCTAGTCATTGACCCAATCACAGTCCTAGTCATTGACCCAATCACAGTCCCAGTCTTTGACCCAATCACAGTCCTAATCATTGAACCAATCACAGTCCACATCACCAACAGCTGCATCACCACTGACAGCACAAACAGCGGATTAGCTGTTAGCTCACCTGTCTGAAGCATGAACGGGACACACACAGGACAGTTGTCCACTGGAATGTAACTAAATACATGTACTCAAGTACTGTACTTTAGTAGTAATTTGAGGTACTTTTACTCTAGTATTTCAATTTTATGCAACTTTATACTTCCTCACAAAGAGTGCATGTTTTTACTGAAGTGAGGTTTTCAAAGCAGGACCTTTGCTTTCAGTGTGGTATTAGTACTTTTACTGAACTCACAAATACTTCGTCCTCCTCTGAGGTAATGTAGTGGTACCTGACAGAATGAACAGTGTGTGATGGAGGTTTGCACAGCGTCTTACCTGATGCAGTGAAGCAGGTCGGACAGGTGCTCTGCCTTGACGCAGCACGTTCAGGTGCCGCCTCTGGATTGGCTGTTGGTCGGTTTGTGTTTGATCTCAGTAGATGAACGTTGATGTGACGTGATTCCTCTCTGCCCTCAGGTCAACAGTGCTTGTCTGGAGGAGGTGACCCACGAACACGCCGTCACTGCCTTGAAAAACACTCCTGACGTGGTCTACTTGAAAGTGGCTAAACCCAACAGTGTCTTCATGAACGACAGCTTCGCTCCGCCCGACCTCACCAACTGTGAGTGATGATTTTTAATTAGACGTACAAACGAGACTTTTCTTTCCCCACAGAAGCAACATGCCGTCAGATCCAGAACCCCCGTTCATCCCCGTCAGCTCTAACACGGTCACTCACAGGCTGATGGCTGCTGTCAGCATCTGCTGAGCCACACTGGGAGCACTGGTTTTCATAGAGCTCAGCTCTCGTGTGAAAAACAAACACAGTATGGATCATGCGACATCTGCAGGAAATGTTCTTTGTTTATTAATTATCTGCATTTATTCATATGTCACTCATAAATACATCACCTGGGTTGATCAGACGCAGGAACACTGCACACAGATATTCATTTATCCTTATTGTCTCTTGGACGTATCTGATTGGTCAACACATTGTGTTGCTGGATGATGTCACGTGTTCAAACAGTCGGCTCACGTACGTGACAGAGACGGCTGAGTTTTCAGACGTGGTCTAACTTAAACCCTCTGTCCTCGAGCCTCCTCCCTCCCCGGCCAAACAAGGACACGAAGCCTGTGCTGGAGTCCTCTAACATCACACAAACCAGATCAGCAGGTCCTGGTTCAGACGTGGGCTGGTCGACTTTCTGCCTTTGACACTGAATTAGTGTTGAATTGAGCAGGGACTGCAGCGAGGGGGGCTGCCGGTGACGTTCCTGATCAAACGACACGTTTCAAAGTCAAGGCGAGGCAGAACCTCCTCTCAAACACATTCAGAGCACGAGCTCTGGATCTGTTCCCAACGCCTCCCTCGGTGAACCTTAATGTGGAGCTGCTGAAGGACAAACTGGACCGATGAGGACCGGAGGAACGGCGTCCAGCTGATCTGTCTGACCAGCGATCAGATGATTGATCGGTGAAAAGACGGGAAGGTGGAACAGATTGATTTCATCATCTTGTGTACATTTCTGCCTCTGCTCTCATTATATGAAGGTTATTTCAAAATATTCAGCGTCGACTGTCTCTGATAGTCTGGATTATTCACAGGACACAAATAGTTCCAGTGAAAACTGACATCTGAATTTCTTATTGAGCGTAAACTTTATTTTTTAACTTTAGTGAACTTCACTGACTTCAGTGGCCATATTTGTGCAGCACTTCTAAAATCACGAGGGTACAAGCTGCTTCAGAGAACTTAGTATAGGTTTGAGCCAGTCCATGAAATGTGTTAGCGAGTGATTCATAGATCTTGAAAGCGCTCCGGTCTCCAGCAGGTCTGCGGCGTGCTGGTGCTCTGCCGTGTCGTGCTTTGTCAGAGATTAGAACAGTGTTAGCTAAAGAGACTAAAGCACACCGGGGTTAGTTTAAAGCCTTTCTGCCAAATGTTGTACAAGCTGAGCAGATTCTGAAGATACCGAGCAGTAACTCAGCATCCCACCCCTCCATCGTCCCTCAGAGACCCCTGCCCCGCGCGTTAACCTCCGTCTTATCACCCACCCGCTGCCGACGTGAGGTCGAGACGCGTGAAGGACGAATCCAATCGGCGAGCGTCGGGCTGCGTCACGAGCCTCGGCTGCCGTTGCTGTGCCCGAGCTAATCCACACGGCGACCCGGGAGGGGTGGGGGGCAATATATTTAATGATGTCCTGCCTCAGTGGACAGCAAAGATCTGAGCCAGAGGTAATGAATGAGAAATAATTCTGTTAAGTGTGCTCCGCCTCCATCGTGGCGGCTTAGAAACAAATATGGAGGAAATAATTGTTGTAATGATGCAGCCGGCCGTCCCGTCACCCCCCCTCCGTGCACCGATTGGACGGATTAGATCAGATAATGGGAGGAGGGAACAGATTTGCCCTCTGCTGGTGTTTGTTGCTGGGATCATAAACCTCTAAAGGTTGAAGGTTCAGCAGATTTCAGGACGTCAGAGCGTCATCGTTTGTTACTTTGTGCTCGCGCTCTCTCTCTGCTAACGACTGTCAGCATGTCAGAGATACAACAGGTGTTTGTGCCTTTATGACAAAGATTAGACAGCTGATAGAATCAGCTTTTCTAAAATTTTATCAATACTGAGGTCACAATTATTAGTCACTCTTTGACTTTGAAAACATGAATTTACTGCACTGTAAAAAATGTTCTAATTTTAACAGTGGATTTTCTTTAAATATGATTCACCTGCAAAAAAAAAAGAATGTCTTAATAATAATATAAATAATAATAATCAGGATCTAGACTATAATAGATATAAAGACTTATATGTCCTCAGTCTTATAAGATTGTTTTTATTCTGATAAATAGTATAATAGAGAATATGAGAAAATACTAGTTAAATAGAGCTCTGACATCCTTCTTGGCCGCTCCAGGCACCAGTACTGTAGCACCATCAGCGTCCAGGCAGCAGTGAGCTGAAGTAAAGGAGTCAGTTTGGAAGAAGTGTGCTGGATCCACAACACGAGGGCATCATTGCACAGAACGCAGCACAGTTATGTTTCCTTTTGATTATAATTGATAAATCAAGTCATGTTTGTATCTAGAGGAGCATGAAGCAGTGTGAAACTGTCATCACTCCCTTCAGGACCTCCTGGGGTGTCGGGCCTTTGTGGCCCCTGTTGTAAATCAATAAGAAATACTCCTTTATTATAATAATAGATTTTATCAGATCGTTACATCATTGTTTTCATTTTGATTTGTCCCGTATTTATTTCTCCACATTAATCAGACAGACAGAGGAATCTCTGTGGTGATTTTATCTGTCGGTACTTTATCGATGGATTTATCAGAAGATGGATTGTGTCGTGGTGCTTCAGTAACATGGAGGGCGTGTTGCTCCTCACTGCCTCCTCAGTTCCATCAGGAGCATCTCATCCCGGAGGAGGATCTGGTTTACTGTAAACTGATCTGGTTTACTGTAAACTGGCTCTCTAACAGCAGGAAGTACTACAACTACTACTGAATGTGTTTAAGCAGGCCCATGAGTGTGCACAGATAGCACCTGCAGCTTGAGATCAGACCCGGTTAAGTTACTCAGTCACTAGTTTAGTTTACGGCCCCCTCAGTGGCTCCTGCCCTCGTCCAATGAGGTGATAGCGGGAGCCCCGCAGGTGAGTGTAGCGGAGGGACTGAGCAGGTGTTGGTCAGATGGAGAGAAACTGTAGGAGCAGAGGCTGAAACACACACTGCTGCTCAGAGTGAACCCTGACAGACGTTTCATTGGTCAACCTGCAGGTTCACACTGACGCTCCGACGCTGCAGCGACGGAGACGCTGCGTTTAGTTTCTGACAGCTCGTGATCTTCACTCCTCTGTCTGTTCTCTGTTTCAGCGTACTCCCAACACATGGAGAACCATATCAGCCCCCCCAACTTCCTAGGTCAGTCCCTCCCCCCGCCGGCATCCTCGGGACGCTACTCCCCGACCCCGAAGAGCACGCTGGGAGACGACGATGTCACCCGGTGAGGACAAAAACATCACTCGTCACGCAGCAGTTTTATTTCATTTTATTCATCAGAAACATTGATTTGTTCAGGAAAGAGTTGTGACCAAGACATGAACTGAGCAGGATTTCTCCATTCAGAGCCCGACATGCTTTTATAAATTAACAGATAAACATGAGCTCGAAGAATCATGTGGGTGTATTCAGAGTATAAATTATTATCAATAAAAACACAAGATAAGATTTTTGCCCTGCTGACCCACAACTGGTTCATGTAGCAGTGGATGTCTGTGGAGGAAACACAGCTGCTCCGCCCTCTGCTGGTGGAAGCCTGCAGTTACACACACACACACACACACACACACACACACACACACACACACACACAGTTTGCCAACAGTTGATGAATACATATAAAATAGAAATTAACGATAACAAATATGTAAAATATCTGTTTTTTTCAGGGAAAAGCTTTGTTAGTGTAGAATTGTCTTCACTCTCCCACAGGCAGGTTGTTTCTGAAGGAACAAGAGGCGTTTTCATTGGCTGATCTCTTGTTTACGACTGATTTAATGTTTGTAGTCATCGGTCATCACATCTTTAACAACAGTCAGAACAAGCAAAGCTTCAGCTATTACCTGAACCGTGTCACAAAGAAACTCTGTTCACACCTGAAGCAGGTAGATAGAGTTTACCTGAGCCAGTAAAGGAGGGAAATCCTGTTTGTTATTTTCATCATCTGTGTGAGGTCATCAGGATGATTGACAGCTGTGTGTGAGGTCATCAGGATGATTGACAGCTGTGTGTGAGGTCATCAGGATGATTGACAGCTGTGTGTGAGGTCACGTGATGTCAGGATGATTGACAGCTGTGTGTGGGTCACGTGACGTCAGGATGATTGACAGCTGTGTGTGAGGTCACGTGATGTCAGGATGATTGACAGCTGTGTGTGAGGTCACGTGATGTCAGAATGATTGACAGCTGTGTGGTCCAACAGGGAGCCCAGGAAGGTGGTGCTGCACAGAGGAGCGACGGGACTGGGCTTCAACATTGTGGGCGGGGAGGATGGAGAGGGGATCTTCATCTCCTTCATCCTGGCTGGAGGACCCGCTGACCTCTGTGGAGAGCTGAGGAAAGGAGACAGACTCGTGTCCGTACGTGCACACTCCAAACACACATGATACCAACCATTTAGAACAATTAGGAATATTTAGATTTATCTTAGTTAAATCAGTAGAGAAGACTAAGCACTACATGAAGCTAATGTAGAGTGACAGCACTGTTGAACAAAGGGACAGACAGTGGATGAAGACGCCGGTAAACAGCTGGAAGTTTTGGGTAAATTTGGCGAGCGGACTCGACTCCTCTGGACGTGTAAAACCTGCTGAAGCGTGTTGAGTCGTGCTGTCGTCTGTGCAGGGTTACAAAGCTGAACACAACGTCAGTTCTCAACATCAGCACTGATGACGTGTTTTTGACCGTGTCCTTCAGGTGAACGGGGTGGACCTCCGCAACGCCACCCACGAGCAGGCTGCCGCCGCCCTGAAGAACGCCGGGCAGACGGTGACCATCATCGCCCACTACAGACCAGAGGGTAAGACACCTGGACACACCTGCGGGACCCGTCACATCTTCACTTTGGGAAAAAAAAAACACTTTTAGGAGAGGATCATGAATATTTCAGGGACTAATTTAAGTTACAGTTGAAGTCAGGAGTTCAGGGTGAGGTCATTAAAGGTCACTTTTAACCGTTAAACAGGTTTCATGTTGGTCAGAACATCCACTTTGTGTACAACACAATTCATCTTCCCCACCGTTATTTCTCTTAGAATTCATTTCATCTCAATTCAAGAGTTCCTACATGTCCTGGAAAACTCCTGGAATTCTGCAGAGTAACTTTCCAGGAAATGAAAAAATGGTACATGTGTTTGTAAAAAATGGATGATAATGAAGAAGTGTAAATATTCCTCTTCCTGTCCAGAGTACAGTCGGTTCGAGGCGAAGATCCACGACCTGAGAGAGCAGATGATGAACAGCAGCATCAGTTCTGGTTCCGGATCTTTGCGGACGAGTCAGAAGAGGTCGCTATACGTCAGGTAACCTCACCTGAGAGACTCGCTGCTGGGCGGAGCTCATCAAGAAACACTGATTATTGTCACAACGGAAACTTTTTAAATGATTCAATTCATTCTGATTGTGCATTCATTTAATCTTAATTAAAATTGTTGAAATTGTTAGCAGTGTATGCTAACGCTTCACTGGCCTGCAGGTAAAGTTAAAATGATAATTCGATCATTTAATTTGATTGAATTATCAGTTCATTTAATTTCTGACTTAAAACTAAATTGAATTTTACTAAACTGAGATGAATTTTTTTATGAAGTTTGAATTAATCAAACTAAATATTTACTCAGTTTAATTCTTTTGAACAATAATTATTTAATGTTAGAACTGAATCAAAGTGAGCTGCAGTCTTTCTTTTCATTGATAACAGCTGATAGTTGATTAACAGCAGGTCAGCTGACTTCTCCTCCTCAGCTCACTGTAAACTGAAACCTTTTCTCCGTGTGTGTGTGTGTGTGTGTGTGTGTGTGTGTGTGTGTGTGTGTGTGTGTGTGTGTGTGTCGGTGCTGCAGAGCTCTGTTCGACTACGATAAGACCAGAGACTCCGGGCTGCCCAGTCAGGGACTCAACTTCAAGTTCGGAGACATCCTTCATGTGGTGAACGCCTCCGACGACGAGTGGTGGCAGGCCAGACAGCTGACGTCACAGGGGGAGGTGGAGGAGGTGGGGGTGATCCCCAGCAAGAGACGGTCAGCCCCGCGAAGGCGCACACACACACACACACACACACACACACACACACACACACACACACACACACAGACAGGTCTCTCTCTCACACACACACACACACACACACACAGGTCTCTCTCTCTCACACACACACACACACACAGGTCTCTCTCTCTCACACACACACACACACACACACACACACACACACAGGTCTCTCTCACACACACGCACACACACACACACACACACACACACACACACAGGTCTCTCTCTCACACACACACACACACACACACACACACACACACAGGTCTCTCTCTCTCACACACACACACACACACACACACACACACACACAGGTCTCTCTCACACACACGCACACACACACACACACACACACACACAGACAGGTCTCTCTCTCACACACACACACACACACACACACACAGGTCTCTCACACACACGCACACACACACACAGGTCTCTCTCTCTCACACACACACACACACACACACACACACACAGGTCTCTCACACACACGCACACACACACACAGGTCTCTCTCTCTCACACACACACACACACACACACACACACAGGTCTCTCTCACACACACACACACACAGGTCTCTCTCTCACACACACACACACACACACACAGGTCTCTCTCACACACACGCACACACACACACACACACACACACACACACACACACACACAGACAGGTCTCTCTCACACACACACACACACACACACACACACACACACAGGTCTCTCTCACACACACGCACACACACACACACACACACACACACACACAGGTCTCTCACACACACGCACACACACACACAGGTCTCTCTCTCTCACACACACACACACACACACACACACACAGGTCTCTCTCACACACACACACACACAGGTCTCTCTCTCACACACACACACACACACACACACACAGGTCTCTCTCACACACACGCACACACACACACACACACACACACACACACACACACACAGACAGGTCTCTCTCACACACACACACACACACACACACACACACACACACAGGTCTCTCTCACACACACGCACACACACACACACACACACACACACACAGGTCTCTCTCTCTCACACACACACACACACACACACACACACACACAGACAGGTCTCTCTCTCACACACACACACACACACACACACAGGTCTCTCTCTCTCACACACACACACACACACAGGTCTCTCTCACACACACACACACACACACACACACACACACACACACAGGTCTCTCTCTCTCACACACACACACACACACACACACACACACACAGGTCTCTCTCACACACACGCACACACACACACACACACACACACACACACAGGTCTCTCTCTCACACACACACACACACACACACACACAGGTCTCTCTCTCTCACACACACACACACACACACACACACACACACACAGGTCTCTCTCACACACACGCACACACACACACACACACACACACACACAGACAGGTCTCTCTCTCACACACACACACACACACACACACACACACAGGTCTCTCTCTCACACACACACACACACACACACAGGTCTCTCTCACACACACGCACACACACACACACACACACACACACACACACACACAGACAGGTCTCTCTCACACACACACACACACACACACACACACACACACAGGTCTCTCTCTCACACACACACACACACACACACACACACAGACAGGTCTCTCTCTCACACACACACACACACACACACACACAGGTCTCTCTCACACACACACACACACACAGGTCTCTCTCTCACACACACACACACACACACACACACACACAGGTCTCTCTCTCACACACACACATACACATGTCACACACAGAGACAGGTCTCACACACACACACAGGTCTGTCACTTACACACACACACACAGAAAGGTCTCTCTCACACACACACACACACACACACACACAGGTCTCTCTCACACACACACACACACACAGGTCTCTCTCTCACACACACACACACACACACACACACACAGGTCTCTCTCACACACACACACACACAGGTCTCTCTCTCACACACACACATACACATGTCACACACAGAGACAGGTCTCACACACACACACAGGTCTCTCTCTCTCACACACACACACACACACACACACACACACACACACAGGTCTCTCTCACACACACGCACACACACACACACACACACACACACACAGGTCTGTCACTTACACACACACACGCAGACAGGTGTCACAGTGCGCTCTCTCTCTGCTTTATAAGGTTCTTTGTGTTGTTTCCTGTCCTGACAGGTGAGTTAAAGGTGCTGAAGGAAACTGATCCAACAGCAAACAGAACTGTTGTTTCTTTTGTTAAATGTAAAATGATGATGATGAACGTCAGAAATGAAGGAAAGCACAGAAACTGCTGACTTTACCTTCCTTCAGAGAAAAAGACCTCGATGATCAGAAGGTTTAGTTGCATGACACCTTTGTGTCCAAGCCTTCACCTCATTGGTTGCTCGCTCAAAGGTCATCAGGAACAAAGTCCGGGTTAAAACTGGTTTTAGTTTGCAGCAGTGAGGCTCAGCATGTGCAGTCTGTCTGCAGGATCAGAGGATCGCAGCCAGTGATCACGATGATCACCCAGAGCCCGCCTACATGAGCCGCCTGTCATCTTCACTGGGACACGACCTCTGCTAACCTTTGACCTTCTGCCCTCTTTGGCTGCAGGGTTGAGAAGAAGGAGCGGGCGAGATTAAAGACGGTGAAGTTTAACGCAAAGTCTCGGGACAGAGGGGTGAGTGTTTCACTCAGCGACACGTAGCGCTGCCAGATGTAGTTATCCAGTTCCCATGATGCCTTGAGTGAATCATAGTCACCGCTTCCCTCGTTCCTTTCACTGAAGCAGCTCCAGTTCAGCTGTAGTTTGGCACAGCTGTGGTTCGTTATTGCGTATTCGTAGCCGACCGCCACAGAGTCAGCCGTGTTGTGGCCGGCTGCTCGCAGCGGGCGGCGTTCAGTAATGACATCATCCACGTCAGAGGTAGTTCCAGAACGAGTTTCGCGACAGATTATGCGTTATATAGAGGCTGCGCATGGATGCCCCGAGTACTCGCATTATACGGATATACGCGCCGCTCCTCTGGGGCTAATTTCTTCAAAACGACTCCAAATGCCACCAAAGTTGTCTGGGTGAGTAAATGGTCGTATTTAATGCTACAAATAAGGTCCAGGTGGTAAAAAACAAAGTTATCCTTTAAACCACAAGAACATGCAAAGTCCTCACCTGCCAAAACTTCACATGAAAACAGCTCATACGGTGTGTAAGGACCGCAGCTTCAGGCGTCCTCGCCGTAAACCGGCCCTCCTGCCGGCGGCCGGACGGACGAGCTGCGCTAACACAAACATATATTGAGCTGCTTTTCTGAGACACGAGCTCGTCTCTCTAAACAGCAGCGACCTCTTCGTGGTTTCTGAGTTTGGGCCAATCACAATCAGCCAAACGTGTCCCTGTAGTCTGTAACAGTGAAGCTGATGCTAAGCTAGGCTTGTAGCTTCAGTGAAAGGAATGAAGGCATCCGGACAGCGTGTGTAACAGCGCTGAACTCTCTCTGAGCTACGTTTAATAAATCCTTAAAGCTTCTGTAGCTGATTAGTGAATTAGCTTTGCATGATTTTAGTCTTTCTCAGGTCAGAGTTTGTCTTCACGTGATGAAGATGAACTCCTCTTACTAATGAGTGTCTGACTAATGTCTAAAGCAGCTGGTTTAACAGCATGTCGTTGTTGTTGTTGATCTTTGAGACGTTTTCTGAACCGCAGCAGCGCCTCCCCAGCACCTTTAAACCGTGTGTCGCTTTAACACGCGTTGACAAAACGCCCCGCCCAGCGCCGCCCGCCGCCCCGCCCTCTAACACACCAGACTGACGGGGGAGAAAAAAAACAAACATGCATGACCCCCCCCCGACCCTCCCCTCGCTCCTCATACAGAGAGAAACGCTTGACATTGATGTCTGACTGTCTGCTGCTCACAGAACCCTTCCTCCTCCTCCTCCTCCTCCTCACCACTCACCTGTCTCACCCTCTCTCTCTCCTGCTGGATAACACTGACGTGCAGCATGTGATCTGATGATGTCAGTAGTCCCGCCTCCTGCTGATGAAGACTGCTGCGGATTGGTCAGAGTCACAGCTACAGTTAACTCGTCTGAGCTGACCTCTGACCTGCTCTGCTGGGCTGAAATGTTTCATTCTAACAGTCACATTCAGGCTTTTTCTGGATACTTTTCTGGACGTTGTATCTTTTAAATTACACTAAAGCTGAATGATGCGTGTTCACGGTCAGACCAACACCAGAGAAAAGCCGCTGATGTGAGATCAGTTGAACGTCTCCTCTCAGTTTGTGTGTCTGCATGTTCAGTTCCTCCTCATCGTGCCTTCGCCTGCTGCCTTCGCCGTCACAAAGCTGTGACCACATCATTCAGTAAAACAGGGCCCTCTATAGGCTGATTCTGTAGTTTGAACTGGTTTCAGCGGACAGGAAACGCTCCCTTGCTGCTCTCATAGCTTCATTTTTTAAACTGGTTTTGTGACCTTTTGAATAAAATCCTCCACACGAATGATGAATAAATTCAGAGGATGTGTATTTGACTCAGCACAGGGGCAGTTAAAGTGCTCAGAATAAACACGCTACAACTAAAAACTGCTGAAGTCCAGTTAAGATAAGTGAGTGAATCACACTCGCCTGTTTAACCACAACACAGCGCTGAGCGATGACGTGCTGCCATGGAAACAAACGTGATGCTGAGCTCCTCAGGACAGACAGGTGAACGTGGAGGTGAGAACAGGGAGGCCTCGTATGATCAGTTATGTTACTCCTGCTCTCCACACATGGACAGGTTTCCTCGGCCGTCCTTGTTTGTGACGCTGCTTCCCGCCGCTGGCGGCAGAGACTGTAGAGATCGGCGCAGCTTCCTGCTTGTTTCCTTCGTTTTCTGCATGTTCAGCGGCTGTTTGATGAGTTTCAGCTTCTGTTGAATCTGTTAGCCGTTAGCCACAGACTCAAACAAAGAGCATCTCATTCTGTCCAAACCGACATCAGACTCCCCCATCTCCCCCCTCTTCCTCCTCTTTTTTTATTCCATCGCCCCTCCTCCTCCTCCTCCTCCTCCTCCTCCTCTTCCTCCTCAGCAGTCTCTCAATGACAAGCGTAAAAAGAACCTCTTTTCCCGAAAGTTTCCGTTCTACAAGAGCAAAGAGGCGAGCGAGCAGGAGACCAGCGATGTCGACCGTAAGTACCAGCGCGGCGGGGTGGGCGGTCTGTGTGAGAGACGATTGGTCAGCGACAGGAAGAGGGGTCAGCTGGTGGCGGCGTGCTGCAGACGCGCAGGTTGTCGTGGCAACAGGGCCCGGCTGAAATGATGCAATACCTCCACCGACCTGACGAAAAGCTGAAGACAAACAAACAGCCCCGCTTCCTGTTTGAGGAATCTGTGTTAGTGAAACCTGAACCCCCCACCCCCCCACCCCCCTCCTCCTCTCTGGAGCCAAAATGGCCGCCCTGTAGCCCCGGCGACCGGCTGCGTCCGCCCTGCTCTCCGTCTGTCGCTGTTACTCAGTAACTTTGTGTTTCTTGTGGTTGTTTTCTCCTCGTTGTTCGCTCGGCTCGGCTGACCTCAGGACAACAGTGACGACATGCTATCCAAAGGCCACAGTAAGTGCCCCCCCCACCTCACCCCTCCGTCCCCTCCCGCTCTCCACCAGGATCCCTTTTCAGCCAACACAGCCAGAGGGTGCTGTCAGTGCTGAGGGACACGAGTATTTGTTTTTGTCAGTCCTGACTTGTGATTGGTTGAGTCTCTGCAGTGAAAGACATGAACCTCGCATATTAATTACTGTATTTTCTGGACTATAAACCGCACCTGCATATAAGCCACATCTGCTCTATTTTTAAAAAATAATTTAAAAAATGATATACAAGCCGCATCCGCTCTACTTAAAAAAAAAAAGATATGCAAGCCGCAGATATTGATGTTGTTAGATTAGATATTTACTACATGTACAGAACGATTCTGAACTGTAAATGTACATGTATGTACCTAAATAGATCCTTTCCTAACAGTGTTTTAACATGGCAGCAACTGTGCTGATTAAAACGGGACAGAACCAAGAGAAAATAACCCGTATTTATTTATCTTCATTTCCCCTGTGTTTGAAATCACGTCACTTTAACCATCTTCGCTGAAACCCACGAAGTCGTCTTCTTCAGTGTCGGAGTTGAACGAACTCAGCAGCGCTTCGTCACATCCGTCTCCATCATCTGAAGGTGCGCCGCTCTCTTCGCGTAGCAGTCCAGCCTTTCTGAACGCGTTGGTAGTTGGAAGTAGCGTATTCTTCTTTGCATTTATTTTGTCCTAGTTTTGATTCTAATTCCAGTTAGAGCGCCCCTAGTGGTGGAAGAAAAATCCACAGAATAGCCGCACCTTTGTAAGAGCCGCATGGTTCAAAACCTGTGAAAAAAGTAGCGGCTTATAGTCCAGAAAATACGGTAGTCTGATTGAACACCGGAGTCAGTACCATGTGTACATGTACTCCAGAAATATTTATAGCATTTATAATTCGTACAGCAACTTTCAAAATGAGGCCAACATAAAAGAAGATGAGCAATAAAGAAAGAAAAAGAGCAAGGGAGAGTAAAAGCTTAAGAAGATTTATGATGCAGAAGTAAAGAAAAACTGAATAAAAGCCTGAAAAACAGTTTAAACTCTTTACGTTTGTTTTGAAGAACAGTTGATTTAATATTTTTAGTTCACATCCGTCCCAGCAAATCCAGACAGAGACAGTCAGGACTGATGCTGCTGAGCTTTACAATGTGGAGACGAACACGTCTCTGCCAACACCCCCCCCCCCGAACACGCACATGTGTTTCCTCTGAGAACTGAAGAGGCTGAAGCTGGTTCCTGGTGGACACGTACACCTCCCCCCCCTCCCTTCCTTCTCTCCTCCTCTTCCTCCTCTTCACCACCGAGGATCCTCCAGACCGGAGCTTCATCTCTTCACTCTCGTAGTAAAGTCACACATTGATCAGCTGTCAGACCTCCACCTGTCACAGCTCACAGTGTTGATGTTTTCTCCACCCCCCCGTCACGCCTCCGCCCGCCTGGAACTTTGTGGAGGTTTTGCTTGTTTCAGGAGAATTGATGGACTTCTGATCAGCAGTTAATAACTGTGAGGTAGACTGATCAATGAATTTATCTGTGAAGAACAGGCAGCAGCTGGTTCATCAGAGCCCCCTCCATCACGTTCTGCTCAGCTGTTCTGTTCTTCTCCACCAAAATGAACCAAAGAAAAACAAAAGCAAATGTTCTTCTCTTCTTCTTCTATGTGGAATCAGAGTTACTGAGACTGAAGGTTTCACTTACAGCTGCAGTTATTTTCATTACCAGTTAATCTCTCAGTAACTCACTCGATTCATCGTTTGGTCTTTTAAATTGTGAGAAATGTCCGTCTTGTTTAGTCGAACGGCTCAGACGACAGAAGACACGTTAACTTTGTCGAGCGAAGCGTCGACATGATGGAGCCTGAACGCCACACGAGGCTCTGCAGTCCTGATGTCATACATGAATATCACCAGCTGTTCTCTCAGATACCACACATGTGATAACGTCCATGTTTACAGACACAGTAAAACGTGTTATTGCCAGATTTGGACAGTCGCTAAGTTTTGTGTGTGAAGTCCTGGAACAGTTCTGGAAAGTTTGGATTATGTTTGATTATGTCTGTTATTTTACTTGAAGATGAGAATATGTGTGTGACTTTGTGTTTGTGGCGCCGCTGTCGGACTCGAACGCCTCGAGTCCTCTGTTTTGTTTCGTGGCTCCGGGCAAAGCATCGTGGGAAAGCGATGCTCCCGGCTGACCCTGTGTTTTGTTGTGATTCCAGAACACGTGACCTCTAACGCCAGCGATAGTGAAAGTAGCTACCGTAAGTGTGACACCCCGCCGTCGACGCTGCCTGCTTCACCCGATGATTGACGGGAAACACTAACAATCAGTCCGACCCCCGGCCGAGCCTGCTAACTCCCTCACTGACCAGCGCAGACTGCCAATTGGCCGATAACAGCATGACCTCACACGCACAGTTTCTGTCCCTGCTAACGTCCTTGAACGCCGCCTGACAGCATGAACGTCTGTCCAGGCTGTTTGCACTAAAGCTGCTGACCGCTGCATGGAGCGCGTGTGTGTGTGTGTGTGCGTGCGTGTTTGTGTGCGTTCGTGCGTGCGTGCGTGCGCGTGTGTGTGTTTTTTGTGTGTGCGTGCGTGTGTGTGTGTGTGTGTGCGTGGGTGTGGGTGTGTGCGTGGGTGTGTGCGTGTGTGTGTGCGTGGGTGTGTGCGTGTGTGTGTGCGTGGGTGTGTGCGTGTGTGTGTGCGTGTGTGTGTGCGTGCGTGTTGCAGCTTCTACGTTTGGCTCAGTGTGACGGAGCGCAGTGGAAACAGACCCGCTGAATACGTGATGTCATGAGTCATGTGACTAAAACGTCCAGTGAAGAGCTGAAAACATCAGATGTGTGTGTAGCGATGAGGAGGAGGCCGTGACCTTCCTCACATGAACACATGAGGCAGAAATGTCTGACTTCCATCATGCGTTCGTTTGGCTGTTGACCGGAGCTCTTTGATGACGTCATCCGGTCGCGTCTCTTCTTCTGTGGTGGTGTCAGCTCCACCTGCTGTTTGTCTCCATCAGTCAGTGAACAGACTGACCTGTGATCTGTGATAGACGTCATCTCATCCTCTGACCTCACTCATCTGTCCTCCCCCCGGCCTTCATCCCTGCTCTCCTCCCTGCACTCACACTGTGTCCTCCTCCTCCTCCTCCTCCTCCTCCTCCTCTTCTCTCTGACGTCCTCTCTCTGTTTGCAGGTGGGCAGGAGGAGTACGTCCTGTCGTATGAACCCGTCGTTCAGCAGGAAGGTGAGAGCAGCCGAACCCCCCCCCCCGAGCTCAGGTTTCTGTGCTGGTATCTCACTTCCTGTTTCCATCCTCTGACAGTAAACTACACCCGTCCCGTCATCATCCTCGGCCCCATGAAGGACCGGATCAACGACGACCTGATCTCCGAGTTCCCCGACAAATTTGGCTCCTGCGTCCCTCGTAAGTCCACACGGACAGACGGCTCCGGCCGAAGTGACGGAGACGCGTTGGGTCGCGTTCAGATATCACCTGGTTCGAATCGCCACCTCAGCTTTTCCTCCTTTCTCAGATACGACCCGGCCAAAGCGAGACTACGAGGTGGACGGCAGAGATTATCACTTCGTGGTGTCCAGAGAACAGATGGAGAAGGACATCCAGGACCACAGGTTCATCGAGGCGGGACAGTACAACAACCACCTGTACGGAACCAGCGTGCAGTCGGTCCGAGAGGTGGCCGAGAAGGTACCGACGCCTGCCTCCCTTTTGTTTTAGAAACTTTACCTACATGTGAAGCAGAGAGGTTTGAGATCCGTCCCGTCCAATCACAGCCGTTTATCTAATGAGGGGCAGGTCAAAACAACCAAGACGGCTGCGAGAGCGAGGTCAGGCATCAGAGAGGCCACAGGGGGAGGCCGTGTAAATCCAGAATATTCTCACATCCAACTCTGTGAATTAAGGGTTTATTTCCACCGAACCAGAGTTTGGTGAACAGTAGAAAGACTAACTGAGGTGTTTTTTTTTGGGGGGGGGGTTCTTTGTTTCTGTCGAGTTTGAATGTTTTACGATGATCTGCCAGATAAATGCCCGAACGTGTTCGGAACAACAATCTGAGCTGTCGGTGGTAAAAACAGACTCGTGGGTTACGTCGCGTCCTGTTTCACAGCTACCTGAGGCTGGACCAGTTCTAGAACTTCCTCTACCTGTTAGTGTTAGACAGCCAGATGTACGGACGCTGCACGTCACAGCTCATCTCTGCACTCTGTAGTCTGTTTACGTTCACGTTTCAGTGCTCCGATCGGTTGTCGTCTCTCCAGTTGCATCCAGCCGTGTTGATGAGTGATGCTGTGGTCGTGTATTTACTGAGGAGCGACTCAGGTGTTTAAGAGGATGTGATGAACAGACACATGCAGACGTGCAGAAATCCACCGTGGAGAGGGAACCGAAAGGAATGAGGATACTGAAGAAGACACCAGAGACAGATTCTGACCGGTTCAGTCTGAGCAGTGTGGATTTCTGAAGCATCGTGATGGACAGAAACGCTCTGACAAACGTGCTCTTCCTCTTCTTCTTCTGTTGTTTTCAGGGTAAACATTGTATCCTGGACGTGTCGGGGAACGCCATCAAGAGACTCCAGCTGGCTCAGCTTCATCCCATCGCCATCTTCATCAAACCCAAATCTGTGGAAAACATCATGTGAGTCAGTGAAGAGCAGCAGCTTCAGGTTTCTACCTGAGACATGAAGCACGGCCGGAGACAGTGATCTCTGTGTGATCTCTGTGTGATCTCTGCGTGATCTCTGTGTGATCTGGATGTGATCTGGATGTGATCTTGTGTGATCTCTGGTCCTGCAGGGAGATGAACAAGCGCCTGACGGAGGAGCAGGGCAGGAAAACCTTTGACAGAGCCACCAAGCTGGAGCAGGAGTTCACCGAGCATTTCACAGGTGAGACGACGCCCCCTGCAGGTAGCAGGTAAACTGACGGCGTCTCCTCTCACATTTGTCAGTGCACCTGATCAGTAAACACACGTGGTTTTCTCTCTTTTGACGGAGTTAAACCCAGCAAACAGCTGTGGTCAGAAGCAGCTGTTCTCGTTTCTGTCTATACGAGCAGATGTTTTTATTCAGCAAATATTCAAATGTCTTAACGAGGCCCTGAAAGAAAAAGATTTGATGATCAGAAGGAAAACGTAGAACGTCAGCAGGCGTTCGTCGTTTTATTCCGTTCTCATCTTTACCTTCGAGTTGTCTGTGATCCTTTCAGCCATCGTCCAGGGCGACACTCTGGAGGAGATCTACGATCAGGTGAAGCAGATCATCGAGGAGCAGTCGGGTCCGTTCATCTGGGTTCAGTCCAAGGAGAAGTTATGAGGATCGAGACTCTGTCGGCTCCATCGCTCCTCTCTTTAGATTCAGTTTGTTTTATTTTGAAAAGAAAAGACCTGCAGACGGCAGCCTCCCCCTCCTCCCCCCCAGCTCTCACCCCATCAACGACCCGACGCGCCGGCTGACCAGAGTGTTGTTTTGTTTTGTATTTGGCCTGAATAAGACTCGTCGTTGGGTTTCCTGACCAGCAGAGTAAAGCACACAGGAAGTACGATGACATCACACTGAACACGGTACAGCTCCTTAATGTTTAAGGGAGGAGAACTAACGAGGAGGAGGAGAAGACGAGTCCACAGAGGTGACGACAAGAAACGTACGAAGCAGATTTATCTTTTGTTTTTTTTGTTTGTGGGTTTGTTTTTTCCTTTTTTTGTCTTGTAAGGTAACGTTGATGATGGGCGGAGTTTCAGTCTCAGGCAGCGTCTGTCGGTCCGGAGGAAGGCGTAGACACAAAAAGCAAAACTTTGCACGTTTGAGCTTTAACAGCATGTCATTTAATACCCCGTTTATTTCCCATCAGCCCCTTCACCTCAGCGTCTGATGTCACAGCTTTCTTCTTCTGTTCTGCACTCGTCTCATCTTGTTTTTTTTAACGTTGAGTCGGTTCAGTTGCGTCGTCTGCTCCTCGCTGCTGCAGGACGTTCGTCAGGATGCTCTGCAGGGTTCCTGCTCTGCTGCCAGGGGGCGCTGTGCAGCTTCATACTGAAGCAAACGTTTGTAAAGCTGCAGCAGGATCAGCTTGTCGGCGTTAGTTCACTTTCTGAAACTCTTGTGTTGTTAATGAATCATGATTTTATTGCTGAACATTTTAGATATTTAGCTTGACCTTCGTTCGATAAGGTCAAAGGTCGCAGCGTCGATTATTCTACCTACGCCGCGAAAAAACATCTTCTCGAGTCATTTCAGTCTTTAAAGGAGTGAAGAGAAGGAAGGAGAATATTTCAGTCTCACAGTCACTTAAAACAGGTGGACTGACCTGAATTCACCAGAGACCGAATCCTGAATCCAGAACCAACACTAAAACAAGGACACACAATGAGAAGAAAACTGTCGTGTTTTCTTCTATGATGGACGATATTCTTGTAATAATCGTCCAATAATAAGAAAACAATAAATGAATATAAATGTGTAACAAACAGAAACTCCTTTAATAAAGAGGAGATTCGTTTTAACAAACAGCTGATGAGCTGAGATCCGTTTGCTCGTCGTGAGCGTCGCTTCAGTTTTCCTTCTCTGGTGAAGTCGGCTGAAATATTCTCAGAGTCCTCGGAGACAAACTGACCTGATGACACTTCGGCCGCTTTCGGTTTTTGGGGTCACGTGCTCGCGAGCGGCGCCCTCTACGACGCGAGCTCGAACCCCGCCAGACGTCCGTCAGTGTCTTACCGCGAAAAGATGTCGATCACGTGACGCGCGTCGTGAACCCGGAGACGAGCTGCCGCCTCCAGGTGTGCGCAGGTGTGTCCCGAACGCGCGGACGATTATTGTACAATGAGATTTTGACAGATATTTAACCCTCGGTAAACTGCCTATTTTGTTATAATAAAAGTCTATATTGAACTTTACTTCAGCACTACTACTACGGGAATTATTTTCTTTGCATTGTTAATCATATATGAATAGAAAAGTATAAAGATATTTGAATATGAATATATATTTTTTCTTTTTCTTTGATCACCACCTCCTCTGTCTTTTAATTTTCTTTTTTAAGCATAATAAAATCTTAACAAGAAAACAGGAAGTGGTGCCGTGCTCTCTTCTTCTTCTTCTGCTGTTTACAGATGGTGTGGAGAGCTGTTTTCCAGGTGACATCACGACCTTTCATTTCTAATCCATCCTAGTTTCTGCTGCGACGACTCACAGACGCCCTCATCTGGAAGCTTCTTTCAGGTGTTTTGTATAAAGTGGTGAATTGCTGCTTCGGGGGTTCAGTGTTTTGCTCAAAGGCACGTTGACATGAGGAGCCGGGAGTTGATTGGTGGACGACCTGCCGAGCCGCAGACACACGGTCCATCAATACGTGACGTAAAGAAGAATCCAGATTAATATAACACCTTTTTACAGAGTACTGTCTTTACTTCTAATAGATAAACGAAGTTAAAATAACTTCACAACAAATGTTTGAGCACCTTCAGTCCACATTCCTGTAGCTGTGAGGAGTTCAGGGAGTTGAAGATGAACTCAATTACTAAAGTCTGTGAGTTAAAGCAGCACGACTGCAGGGTCAGGACTCATTCTCCCTCTCTCTCATCGTCACAGCTTGTGAAGGCTTTTTGTGTCCAGCTGAGACTCTTTCAGGTCTTGTTTGGGGGATTTTTGTCTGTTTTCTTTCAAGAAGTTTCTTGTTCTGTCAGATTCTTGCTTCGTCTCACATGTTCTGCTGTTGGAGGTGGATCCACAGATTGTTGATGATGTTTCGGTCGGGGGTCTGCGAGGACCACCGCAGAACATCCAGGTCCTCTGGAGGCGGTCTGTTGTGGATTTTCAGGTGTTTCGGATCATTATCCTGTTGAAGAAGCCTTCTTCTTTCCATCTGCAGCTTTTTTACAGACGCTGTGATGCTTTGAATTTGTTGGTATTTAATTGAATCATTCTTCTATTAGTGAAACGTTTCCTGTCCTGAGGTCAGTCCATCATCTAATCGCTGGTCTCAATAACAGCAATTTCAAACATCAAAGTTAATACTGCTACTGCTAGCTCAGCTAGCGTTAGCATTGTTATGTCCTCCTGGTGTGTGTGTGTTGCTGCTGTATGTAAATGTATTTGAAAGACATGCTCTGAAGGTAACGATGAAGCTACACGTCAAACTGCAGGACTTCATTTGTTTGGCATCATGGTGACTTTAATTAGCAGCTAGCTTAATCAGGCCACACAAAGCTGTGAGGTTAGCGGCCCGCTGGGCCGTGAGGCCGAGGCTAATGTGGATCAGAGTCATGCAGCGACGTGCGCGGTGGTGAACTTATTGTGGTGATGCTCAGACAGAAGTGCAGCTAGCTGGAAGCTAAAAACAGCCTAAAGCTAATGAGCGAACGGAGCCAGTTCAGGCCTGCGTGAACTGACCAATCACAGCGTTTGTGTCGAAACACGGAAACAACAGTAAACTCTGCTTAACAATAATGACTTCAGTCATTAATCAGACAGAAAAGCTGCAGATCAATGATCAATTATCAATAAATGAATCGTTCTGACGACAGACTTTCAGGCAGCTTTTATTCTCAACATGTGGACAGCAGACAGGTGTGTGACCTTTGACCCCAATCCTACAGGGGTCTGTTCAGTAGATCAGCAACAACAAGGGACGACGTGGAGGAATAAATTAAAACCCAGAAACAACTCATCAGGTAAAAAAAAAAAAAAAGCTCCACTTCAAAATAAAATCCAACTAAAATCAACAAAAACCACAAGATTCAAATAAAAACCTTAAAAAAGTTGGTTAGAAAACTCGAGTGCGTTTTAGTTTCTGTTTTTGGTTTGTTTCTTCTTCACTGTGCTTCTGTGATGCTGCGCTCACACGCTCACACACACACACACACACACACACACACACACACTCACACACACACACTCTCTGTACACTGAACAGATGAAACCTTCAGTATTTACACTCGTATTTAAAGACTCGTTAAATCCAAACTCTTTGTTTTCAGGGCTGCAGCTGGTGGGTGGGGTCACAGAGTTTCAGCCCCCGCCTGCCAATCAGCAGCTGCTGTTCTTGAACTCTCCGTTCTCAGTGATGGACAGTTTGGTGGGGTTGGTGGGTGACAGGCCGTTGCGGAGGTTTGGCGCGCTGTAGCGCTCCTTCACCTGCGTCAGTGCCGCCATCAGCCGCGAGTTCGCCGCATCCAGGGAGCCGATCCGCTTCTCCTGATTGGACAGAGACAGAGAGGGGGGGGGGTCGGACTGAGCGATGTGAAATAAAACAAGGCCTCGTGATGATCTGACAGTCGGGTTAAAACCACACCGCCAAACATGAATGTGATTCGTTAAAGAAAAAATACTTAAAATCACCTTAATTAACCATTAATTTAACATGAAAACACCTTAATTTAATCCATCTTAAGTGGCCAGAGATCTTCATTTGTCCATTAAAAGTGTAAACAAATAAAATAAGATATAAGATCTTCTGAAATTCAAACGTAAATCTTAAAGGCTTCATTAATTAAATCTATTTGACACATTAATTAGAGTTTCAGGTGTTATGAAGGTTAATGTCTGTTCAGGTATTAATAAGCTTCTTACTGTTAAATTCATGGTTAAATGAAAGACTGATAACATTAACAGACAGTCATTGATTGGATGATTTTCATGGGTTTTCTACACAGATTAAGGTTTTTTTTAAGAGCCTTTAAAATAATTACATAATTACTAACAAATATTTACAGTTAACTCACTCCTTAGTGTTGCAATTAAGATCTAAATTAAATTAAATAAATTCTAATATATTAAAAACACATTAAAGGGTTTTTACTGGAGTAAATAATTTTCTAAGATAAGAAAATGTTCCTTTATCACCTTAACTGAGGATTAAATTCACCTTATCTGT